>NC_064850.1:20628075-20765575 GCF_024139225.1 Suncus etruscus
TACAGATGTGAAAGAAAATCTCCAAGAGGAATATTGAGGGTCTGGAGTGATAGTAGAGTAGGTAAGGTGCTTGCCTTGCACGCAGATAGCCTGGATTAGCTCCTCAGTATCCCATATGGTTCCTCAAGCACCACCAAGAGTCATTCCTGAGTGCAGAGCCAAAAGTTACTCCTGAGCATTAACAGGTGTACTCTATACCCCAAACAAAAGAAACAAACAAAACCAAGTGGGAAATTGAATGTGGAAAAGTCTATGAGTGAAACTAGGGGAAAAATAACAACCCACCTGCAGTCATAGACACATAATTGTGCCCAGGCTCTGCAGGAAAAATTCTAGATGTGGCCACAGTGGATGGGTCATGATACTAGGGTGCTACATGTGATATGAGAGTCCACATTTTAAAGAGGTATACAAGTGTTTGTCTGGGGCCTGAGCAATAGAACAGTGGGTAAGGTGCTTGCCTTACATATGTCTGGCTTGAGTTTGATCCTCTGTACAACATAGTCTCCCAAGCCCGAGGGAAACCTCAGTTCAGAGCCAGGAGTAAGTTCTGAGCATAGCTGGATGTGATCCCAAAACAACAACAACAAAATGCCCTTAAAGCATATTTAGTATTATAAGCAAATGTTACCACATAGAATATTTTAATAAAAAAGGTCAATTAAGGAAACATAGGCCTTTAAAGGACACATTAACCCAGATAGACTGAACAGATATATCAAGAACATTCCATCCATTTGCAGAGAGAAATATATTCTTCTCAAGTACACGCAGAATATTCTCAAGAATAAATCACATGTGGGAACATAAAACAAATGTTAATGCATTTAAGAAGCACAAGGAGCCAGAGAGATAGTACAGCTGGTAAGGCACTTGCCTTATATGTGGCCAACCTGGACTCAATTCCTGGCATCCCATTTGTTCCCCTGAGCACTGCCAGGAGTAATCCTTGAGTGCAGAACATCACTGGGTATGACCCAAAAAACAAAAATATAAAGGAGGAACTTGGGAATCAGAGAGAGTTCAGCAGGTAAAATGTTGCCTTATACAAGACTGATCCGGGTCCCACCCCCAGCACCCCATCTTGTCCTCTGAGCACTCCAGGAATGATTCTGGAGCTCAAAGCTAAAAGTAAATCTTGAGAACTGGATGTGGCCCCAAAACAAACAACATAAAAGGCATTAACTCTTGTTGAGAATCTTTCCCAGAGGCTCTGAATGTGGCTCAAGTGGTAGAGCAGCTACCTAGCCTGTGTGAGGGAGGCCCCGACTAGTCTCCCTGGCACTACATAGCCCCTTGAGCATAGCTGAATGTGGCCCTTGCGGAGAAAAAAAGTATTTTACAACCCCGAAGGTATGAAGTTAAAAATCAAGTCCCTCAAATGAACGTGTACTTTCTGCAACAGAGGCTGGGAAGCCAGCAAGATTAATGTGTAAGAACTTACTGACGGCACTCAAATGCTTCTGGAGAGCAAAGGAATTACTTAAATGGAAAATAATTGAGAAGGGGCCATTATTACTAATTCAAGATGTGTTGAATGACATTGGAGTGTTCTATTTAATGCTCTGTCATTACTCTCATCTTTTAGAGAATATAAAAAGAAGCGTTCATCTGACGACTGGAATGCCCAGATCTATTTTCCTCATAATATCTTATGACCATCCACCTGGAATTCTCCAACCTTGGGACTTTCTCAAGAACAATGCCATAGGGTTGAGGAGGGGATGTGCTCAGCCACCAAATTCTAGATGGGGCAGAAACTTCCGAGCTGTGAAGATGGGCGAGCTGAATGTGCCCAGGGCTGCTCATTGTGTGCCCATTGCTAGCAACCCCCCAGCTAAGACATGGGACCATGAGAGAAAACTGGCTGCATGGGTGCAGAATCGCTGCCCCCGGTTTGCCCCAGCTGACCCTTTTCATGGGCAATACAGAGCTTTTCCCAACTCTGAAAGAATTCAAGGACTGAGCAACAGAAAAGTAAAGCACTCCTGACCCCTTGTGGTGCAGATCTCAAAATTTTCTCTTGGACCTCCAGATGTGCCAGAGAGACTAGGTTCAGGGTGAATATGGGCCCCGAGTGGATTGTATAGAGGGTGCTCGTTGCATATGCACCCACTCACACACCAAAATGACCCTATTTGCCAACAGGGCCTTTGCCAATGGATTAAAGATTTAAAAATCAGACCATGTTGGATTATCCATGTGGGGCCTAAATTCAATGACAAATGTCTTTGTAACAGTCAGGAGAAGACACAGGAGCCCAGGGGAGAAAGCTCAGTGCAATACAGGCTGGAGCTTTACAGCTGCCAGGAGGCAGACCACCCCTGGTGCCAGCAGCCAGGAGGCCTGAGAGCTGGCAGATACTCCCTGGAGCCTCCAGAGAACCCTCCTGGATTTCAGATTTCTGGCTTTCAGACGATGAGTGAACAGATTTGCATTGTTTGAAGGCACAGAGTTTGGGGAAAGTTATGGCAGACCTGGAAAAGTAGCACAATGCCTTTTGTAATTCTGTTGAAGCAAAAGAATTGCAGGGCTTCAAGCCAGTAGGTTCTGAAGGCTGGGCTGTGGGGAGAGTGTGTAAGAATCACCCCAGCACTTGCTAAAACAGATTCTTGCTTTGGGGACAGATGCCTGGGGTGGGATAGGGGACTTTGCAATTGCTCCTGTAAAGTCCTCCCTCCAGTTCTGTGTGGCTAGTCTGAGAAGGCTGCTCAGAATGGCTCTTTTACCGTGTATGGCAGCTCTTGGTTTAGGTCTGCTGAGAATTCCCAGCTTGACACCTCCTAATCACAAGTGCAGTTGCTCTATGGAGGGGTGGAGTGGGGGGCTAAGATGAGGCAGCTGAGTTGTGAGTGAATGCACCACTTGTCACTTCTGAATGTGTGAGATTCCCGGGTCTTTTCCTACAAGGTTCATATGCTGGCAGCTCAGTCAGTTGGGTCCCACACATGAGAAAAGTCCCTGTCCATTTGTAGTGCTCCTGGACCTCTGGAGTTTGCAAGAAACAAAAAGTCAGGTTGTGTGTGACTGCAGCTAACCTGATTAAATTGACTGATGGAAATGCTGGAAACTTTTCCAACTTTAGATCATCCTTCCTAAGGCAACGCTTGACTACAGGCTTTTCTTTTAGCTTAAAAAACAATTTACTTACTCCCTCCCACCCCCTTTTTATCTCCCTTCTTCCTCCTTCCCTCCCTTCCTTTTTTCCTTTCTTCCTTCCTTTTCCTCTCCCTCCCTCCTTCTTTCTTACCTCCCTCCTTTCCTCTCCCCCTTCCTTCCATCCTACCTTTCTTTTTCCCTCCTTCCCTCCAACCTTCCTCCCTCCCTCCCTTCCTTCCATCCTTCCTTTTTTCCTTCCTTTCTCCCTCCCTCCCTTCTCCTCTTCTTTTCTTCCTTAATTTCTCCCTTTCTTCTTTCTTTCCTTCTGTTCTTCCTCCTTTTCTTTCTTCCTTCTTTTCTTTCTTTTGTTTTTCCTTCCTTCCTTCTTTCCTTCCTTCCTTCTTTCCTTCCTTCCTTCTTTCCTTCCTTCCTTCTTTCCTTCCTTCCTTCCTTCCTTCCCTCCCTCCCCTTTTCTTTTTCTTTCTCTGGGGAGCAAGTCCAGGACCCCTCATATAAGTCAATGCTTCACTTGGTCTTTGCCTCCACAGTCCTGAGAACAATTTTCTTGACAAGCCTCAGGTTTATCATTGCAAACATGTTTTTTATTATGGAGAACACTAACTGGAACTAATTCTATAGTAACTCTTGAGCATTTGTTAAATCCCCCAGATTTGGGGATTTTGGGTGACTTTTAAGTATGTGTAAATATGCAAGTACATTGCTAAGGATGTGACCAATTTTTTTTGTTTGTTTTTTGGGGCCACACCCATTTAATGCTCAGGGATTACTCCTGGCTAAGCGCTCAGAAATTGCCCCTAGCTTGGGGGGACCATATGGGACGCCGGGGGATCAAACCGCAGCCCTTCCTTGGCTAGCGCTTGTAAGGCAGACACCTTACCCATAGCGCCACCTCACTGGCTCAAGGATGTGACCAATTTAACATAGTAATGCATTTGTGCATTTTACTTCTGAACCATACACACATCCATAGCTCCTGGCTATTTTCTTTAGTCACTAAAACTATTAATCTTTTAGTCAGTATCAGACCTTACATATAAACATATACATATGTTTATATTTACATATAGACATATAAAATGAGATGTTGTTCAAATACAATATTAAAATTTAGTACACTAGGGGCCAGAGAGATAGCATATAGGTAAGGTGTTTGCCTTGCATGCAGGAGGACAGTGGTTCGAATTCCAGCATCCCATATGGTCCCCAGTGCCTGCCAGGGGCAATTTCTGAGCGCAGAGCCAGGAGTAACCCTTGAGCACTACCAGGTGTGACCCAAAAACCAAAAAAACAAAAACAAAAAAAATTCAGTATACTAGTGAATTATCAAATACTTCTATTGTAGAATATATTATATAATAGAATGAAGCTAAGAATAGTATACACCCTTAAACATATTATTTAGGTTAAATTTTCTAGTTCTTTCTAAAAATTCAGGTAATATGTCTGCTGGGCTCTGGACCACCCTCTGATTTGCCAACTTTAGAAAATCTTTTCTATAAAATTAATTGCTGAGCTAATACTGACATTAGCTTTATAACACCCATAATTATATCTGTAAAATCACCTATAACTTCAGCATGTTCAGTTTCAGTCTCAGAGCAGTCCCATTGATGAGGAAGACTACACATTTCCATATAACCCACTTCATAGAAGACAAATATGAAAGCGAGTGACTTAGTCAGGATTATATATTTGAAATGGCAATCAGGTATATGGTCTATTACTGCCTCAGTGACCATGATCAAGTAATAGTTTAAGCAGTATAATAGCAATAATACAGTAATGGTTATGGTATAGGTCTTGGTTATAGATAACAGATGTAAGGTAAATAATATTCAAGAGATTCCCAAGTAATAGGAGAGAGAAAGAGGAAGAAAGAAAGAAAGAAAGAAAGAAAGAAAGAAAGAAAGAAAGAAAGAAAGAAAGAAAGAAAGAAAAAGAAAGAAAGAAAGAAAGAAAGAAAGAAGAAAGAAAGAAAGAAAGAAAGAAGAAAGAAAGAAAAAGAAAGAAGAAGAAAGAAAGAGAGAAAGAGAAATAGAGAAAGAAAAGGAAAGGAAAGAAGGAAAGAAAGAAAACAAAATTTTTCAAATTCTTTGGTCCTTTCAACTTAGTCTTTTTTTTCTCTCTCTTTCAACCTAGTCTTCAGTTAGCCCATTCTTAGGCTTTGGAGCATCCTCTTTCTTGGGGGAAACATCGCCATCTGGTGGACCTTCAAAACATTCATCTTTGACATAAAGTCTGGTTTGCATCCCTATATTGTGGCTTCCTAACCTTCCTTTCTCTGAATGCACACTAGACTCCGTGTGGGAGATCCAGACAGAACACAAGCATACTCCCTTCCAGGAGTTCTTATAGCATATGCAGAATCAAGAGGTTTGAACTAAATCCATAGAGCAAAGTTATCATTCAGAAAGTCTGAGTAGCTTCTGCTTCTCTTCATTGATGTGACCTTGAGAGAAACACTTGACCTCTTTTTTTCTTCTTCTTCTTCTTCTTTTTTTTTTTTTTTTAGAAAGCCACATCTAGCAGTTCTCAGGTCTTCTGGCTCTGTGCTTAGGGATTACTCCTGGCAGGCTCAAGGGACTATATGGGATGCTGGGAATCCAACCCAGCTCAGCAGTGTACAAAGCAAGTGTACTACTTACTGTACCATTTCTCCAACCTCAACACTTGGCCTCTTTGGTCCTCATTTTTCTCCTCTATAGAAAGGAAGAAAACATAGGTATACCAAATCTGGGTCATGTTCGCAGAGGGGAGATTTCTCTTAAAACCAGACATAGGGAGAGAGATGTTTGGGGGCATTTTTTAAAAATTTAAACACAATGCTATCCACAGATACAGTTGTTCATGATTGAGTTACAGTCATACAACGTACAATAACCTTCACCAGTATGCACCTTCCCCACCACCAATGCCTCCAGTTTCCCTCTCACCCTCCTTAATGGGGGAGCAAAAATATTAATGATTTTATTATGGCACCTAGTCACGGAGCCAAAGTGACTGGAAGAAGCTAGAGCGATAGTACAGTAGATGTTTGCCTGGCATGCAGCTGACCTGCGTTGGATCCTTGGCATACTCCCTTCGAGCCCTGCCAGGAGTGAGCCCAGAGCCCAGAGCTAGGAGTAAGCACTGAGCATTGCCAAGTGTGCCCCACCCCAAAAATATGATTGGAGAACAGTGAGTCTCTGGGAGAAAAAAACTGGACAGAATCTGGGGTAAGATGAGTAGATTCAATCTCCTATGAGTCTAAATGACCCCAGGATACACCCAGGCAATCTCCAAAGCAGTAGGAAAGAGATGTAATGAAGATATAGATTTGAAGAGGCAGGATAACTCTGTCTGGTGCAAGATCTGAAGTGTGATGTCCTGAGCTTGATTCTTAGCTTTCTAGCAGCTACTTAAGCTGTCAGTATCTCAGGCTGGGCACCTATAAACAGCAGAACATGGGCTGCAGGGAAAAAGAAAATGGGTTTTTTGGTTTTGGAGGCTACATCCCATTGAGTGTTTTTTCCTTCATGAAGGGGAGAAGGTGTGTGTGTGTGTGTGTGTGTGTGTGTGTGTGTGTGTGTGTGTGTGTGTGTTGTTTTGTCACACCCAACAATATGCAGAGGTAATCCTGGCTCTACAATCCAGAATCACTCCTGGCAGTGCTCTGGAATCTATGTGATGCCTGGGATTATACCTGGGTTATATGCAGGCAAGGTAAACACCTTACCCACTGTACTATCACTCTGGCTCCAAAAAGGGGAGTTTTAACTATATATTTCTGTCTCCTGGTGGGAAGTAGGTACTCAATAAACCGCCATTGAGGTGATAAGTGAAGAAGATAATGCACAGGGGTTATTGTGGAGGGAGAGGCTCTAGGCCCTAGAGTCTAGGGGAAACCAGAAGGCTGAGATCTGTATTGATGCAGAGTCAGGAGCTGAAGGACGCCCCAGAGATTGGGCTCTTTGTAGAAGCAGAAAGTGGAGGTTTGCACACAGGAAGGATTAAGTTTAGTGCTTCTCAGGGCTTGCCAGGTCTGCAGGGAGACAGTTTTGAGCTCTACAACTGGAGCAGGTAGAAAAAGAACTGCTGGTATTTGGGGCCACACATTCTTCAAGGGAGTGTTGTGCCCTCATGTGGTGTACCCTAAGACCCACCCATTTCTGGGAGGGGTCTTAACCGGATAATAGGTGTGACCCTACCTGCAAGACCTTCCATTCCTGGGAGGGGTCGGGAAAAAGTTAGATAAGCCTGGGACGAAAGGGATTCGGCCCCCTTTTTGCCCTTTTGCCGTTTCTCTCTTGGCCCGGCTTGGCTTCCTGGCTTTTGAATCTTTGGGCTGCATGGAGCCCAAAGGGAAGATGGCTAACAGGAGATAAGATGCAGGGCTAGCAAAATATAGCTGAATGCTTAAAAGGTTGACATAGGCCACACACCTGTGGTGGCTAGGGCATAAATAAAGATGATTCTTCCTGAAGCCTGCGTGTGAGTGAGTCTTGATTACGCCGACTACCTGGGCCTGGAACTTGCCAGCTGGATGGGGGATGAAGCCACGTGGCTGGGGCCTAAGCACAAAGGCCTCCATCCACCGCCATCCAGCCCCATCGTTATTTATTTAACACAACAAATGGCGCTCCGAACTTTCACCTGAATCCTGGACCCAACAAAACAGCAAAAATGGTGAGATTTCTGCTCTTTTGTTTCATTTTGGCTCTTTTCGGGTGCACTGAGCCCAAAACACTGGGCCACGTGGAGCCATGTTCAAATATGGCCGTAACCCCTTCTAGGAAAAGAAGGGCAAATAAAACAAGAGAGGTGGAAGCTTTCATCACCTCCAGCCCAGGCCCAGGCCCAAAACTGAAACTTTGTTACAAAAACCAAAAACCTCGGCCTCTTCAAAAACTTATTAAAAGTCTAAATTGGAAACGAAGGAGAAAAAAGACTGTATTGAAAATGGACTGATTTTCTAAAAATGACCTTTGGCTTGAATTTGGATTTCGACTTTGGAAATTTCGAACTGAACTTTTAGTTTAAATCACTTGGAACTCTGAACATCCAAAGTGCTCCCAGAGGGGAAAAAAGGCAGCGGTGAAGCCCCTGCGGCAAAAAGCTCCAAGTGGCAAGCTCCAAGCAGCTCGGCTCGGCTGGGATCTCGGCTGGAATCGGCTTGGCTGGGCTCAGCTTTGCCCGGAAAAGCGAAAAACCTGGAATCCTCGCTCCAGATCACGGCAGCGGAGCCTGGAACTACGGAAGAAAGCCACGTGGTAAGATCAGCGTGGGACAAACCAACATCTGAACTTTAAAAGTTTAAAGAAGCCACGTGGTGAGATCAACGTGGAACAAATTAATCTAAACTATGGTTTTAGGTGTAGAAAATTAGTGGGTAGTAATATTTTACTCATAGTTGGTGATGGAATAAGTTTAATTAGTTAGTGGTTAAAAAATAAAAATATAAGGGAGGTAATACAAATTAGCTCATTTAAACATCTAATTTCTAACCACCTGCATCTTTGTCTTAAGTCATTTTCTTTATAATTTAAATGTGTTTTGTTGTCTTTCAGAGTTAATATTTTCAATTGCAAAATGTTTTACTGTGTATTTTAATGTACTTAGCCTGTTTTTAAAATGTATGTTATGCATGTATGCTGAAGTACTTGTGTATAGGAAAAATATAGGAACAGTGAAGTTCCCCCAATATAGTTTAAAAATATAGGAACATGAAAGTTCCCAAATAGTGCTTGGTAAAAAAGCATTAATAGAATTTTAGGTTACAGGTGTAAAGTATATTTTGCAAATTATATGTTTTTAAAAAGGGCTGGTATATTAATTTTCACTTTATTACGTTGGCGCATGAAAATATTTAAAAAAGGGGGAAATGTGGTGTACCCTAAGACCCACCCATTTCTGGGAGGGGTCTTAACCGGATAATAGGTGTGACCCTACCTGCAAGACCTCCCATTCCTGGGAGGGGTCGGGAAAAAGTTAGATAAGCCTGGGACGAAAGGGATTCGGCCCCCTTTTTGCCCTTTTGCCGTTTCTCTCTTGGCCCGGCTTGGCTTCCTGGCTTTTGGATCTTTGGGCCGCATGGAGCCCAAAGGGAAGATGGCTAACAGGAGATAAGATGCAGGGCTAGCAAAATATAGCTGAATGCTTAAAAGGTTAACATAGGCCACACACCTGTGGTGGCTAGGGCATAAATAAAGATGATTCTTCCTGAAGCCTGCGTGTGAGTGAGTCTTGATTACGCCGACTACCTGGGCCTGGAACTTGCCAGCTGGATGGGGGATGAAGCCACGTGGCTGGGGCCTAAGCACAAAGGCCTCCATCCACCGCCATCCAGCCCCATCGTTATTTATTTAACACAACACCCTCACAATGCATGTTGCTCTGTCTTCAAACATCAACAATGCCCAGGCAAAAAAAAGCCTTGAGAAGACTCAGGGGTCCAAAATCTCTCCTTAAGCCAATTGTGCTTTTCACAAGCTCTGGGGCCCTGTTAAGTCAAATTCTGGTTCTTTATCTGAGTGCTTTTTTCTTTTAGGGCCACATCCAATGATGCTCAGGGGTTACTCCTGGTTCTGCATCCAGGAATTATTCCTGGCAGTGCTGGAGGGCCCATATGGGATGCTAAGGATCAAACCTGAACTGCTGTATGCAAGGCAAGCTCCTTACCCAATGCACTCTCTCTTCGATCCCATTTAAGTTTGCTTCAACTCACCTGCCAAATGCTACCATTTTTCATCAGCTATTACTCTTCTGCTAAGGGGATGTATAATACATAAAAAAAAAAAAATCTTTGGTGACTCCCTGAGGGTGAATCCTGTTTGCAGACCTTGGTACAGGTTTCTCTGAGAGGCCAAGTTCACTGACTCTTTGCTCCCACTTGTCTTTCCCACAAGACCCATCCTGCTGATTAGTATTGGCCCTACTTTCATCCACCTGGATGATGCAGAAGTACTCAGGGCAGGAACGAGCCCTATTTCACCTTCACTAAAACCAGGCTGAACTCCTCTTGTTATAGTCATACACCATTAGCCATAACCTCCACTCCCACTTGGCCCAGGCCCACCCTATTCCCCAACATTCCCCTTTGAATGCCAGGATCGGGGAGCAAGTTTGGGAAGAAACAATGCTGTCTTGACTTTCACTGAAGTTGCGAAATATCTCTTAGATCCTAGGCAATGTCCTTTCCACAAGGAAAAACAGGCCCCTAAGAAATTTCTCAAGAAGACAGAACTTTGAACCAGAGTGATAGCACAGTTGGTAGGACATTTGCCTCGCATGCAGCCGACTGGGATTGGACCCCAGGTGTAACTCCACCCTGGATTTAGGTGTAGCTACCTGAGACCCACCCATTTCTGGGAGGGGTCTTGGGAACCAGATATTATGTGTGACCTTACCTGCAAGACCCCGCCCATTCCTGGGAGGAGTCTTGGAAAAGGCAGATAAGCCTTTGAGCCAGGGGATTAGGGTTTTTGCCCTGCTGGGCTCTCTGGCTTTTGGGTCGTTGCCTCTTTTGGTCTTTGACCAGCATGGAGGTCAAAGGGAGATGGCTGAAAGGAGTTAAGACGCAAGGGTAGCTAAGAATGGCTGAGTGCTTAAAAGGTTATGAATAAAGCTGATGCTTCCTGATGCCTGCCTGTGAGTGAGTTCAATACTCGTTGCTTTCCTGGACCCCAGACCCCCTGGTTGATGGGGGATGAAGCCACGTGGCCGGGTCCTAAGGACAAAGGCCTCCATCCTTCACCATCCATCGCCATCCAGATCCATCCTTATTTATTTAAGACAACACCCCGGTATTGCATATGATTCGTAGTCCCCACCCCTACCCTTCCCCGAGTCTGTCAGAAATTATTTCTGAGTGCAGAATCAGCAGTAACCCCTGAGCACCCTGGGTATGGCCCCCCCCAAAAAAAACATGCGCAAGAGGCTGGCAAGTGGCACCCCACTGAACTTCCTGCTCACCCTGAAGGCACACACAGACCCTTCCTGACATGAAACCCCAGGGTTTCCCTGGCTTCTCTGCCCTGCTGCCCACACTCCCCAAGGCTCCTAACTTCACTCAACACCTGCCTTTGAACGAAAGAGATACAGAGACCACAGAAACAGAGACAGAGAGCAAGACCAGGAGAAGGAGAAGGAACAGGGAAGAAACAGTACAGAGCACCTCAGTGATGAATGAGAGTAGGAGTTCCTTGGTTCTGGCTAGATCTTGGGCACTGTGCTGACTTCCTGCCGATATTCAAACCTCCAACACCCCTGAGATTAGTGTTGGCTTGTGTGTTTTATAGACTCCAGAAGAGAGAGTCCTGGGGCTGAGGCTTCCTTGGATAATTTCCTTCCCCGAGGTTGAGAAGGGTGGGGAGGAGAAGTGCAGGGAGATGGTAAGTGAGCAGTGAAAGGGCTGGACTGACCTAGTGCTCAGTGAAAGTGTCTCCTTCGTCTCGCTGTTTAGGTTGATGTGTAGAAATTTAGCTGACGCTTGTACCTTCACTTCATGTACTGCTAAAATCCTAGTACTTTTTTCTTGTTAACATCCCTTATTTTCTATTCAGACCATTGCATGCATAACAAGGACTGTTTCCGCCAAAACAAGAGCCTCCCGCCTAGACTTCAAAGTGTGTGTGTGTGTCTGTGTAAGTGAGTGTATGTTTTTATACATGTGAAGGTGAGGACATGCATATGTGTGTATATGAGTGTTTGCACATGTGAGTGAGCAGGTGCTTGTGCATACTTACACATGTGAGCCCATGCATATATGTATGTGTGTGTGTGTGTGTGTATGTGTGTGTGTGTTTACCCAGGCCTGCAGGTGAGGCAAGGGGGAGGCAAATTTCCCCCATTTGGATGACTCATTTCTTGTCCTCTAAACCCAATAGGAGAGCAGGGACACGAGTGTATTTAGTGGGAAAGTTAGAGACACCCACATGGTACTAAAAGGAACTTGATTCCTGGTGAGAATACTTTTCAGCCACTTAATACCTCTATCCAAACAGGGGGTGGACAGTGATCCCTGCACTATTGGGGTGCAGGGAAGGCAAGAGGCCCCCATGGCACAGTGCAACCAGATGGGAGCCAGCACTGGGGAACCAGCTGTCAAAATCTGTATGCCCTTTTTAAGCCACTGTTCCCACTCATATCCACCAGCCTCTCCACGGTGAAAGTAGCTCCCTCCCATAGCTCAGAACCAATGACAGGTGAGGAGCTGGTAGTGGTGTCTTGGCATGGCTTCCTAGGAGCACACAGATGTGGACTCCAGAGCATGTAGTTTGTCTGGCCTTACAGTTCTGCACTCCCTCACTTGATGGCCCTGCCCCCCAAGCATCCTCAGTCTCCCACTTCTACTTATGCACGAGTCCCTGAATGCCCCTCCTGTTTGTTCACATCTGGGGAAGCCTCACCCCAGCCACACAAAACAGATCCATGCCTGTCCCCTCTGCTCTGCACCCTCGATAGAGGGCGCCCAATGCAAGCTGCAGGACTTCTTGCTCATCTGAAACATTCTGTAACATGAGCTGAGACGGCTGAAAGGAATCCTTCCCCCACTGTGGGTGCCCAGCCACTGCACTGGGCTTAAAGACCTGTTTACTGGCGAGGGCCCCCCTCCCCCGCACAGCCTGGTGTGAGCCTCATGTGGCCCAGCAGCCCTATCTGAAAAGGGCTAGAGGTTATAGCCTTAATGAGTCTAGAGTCAGCGAGTAAAGCTGCCCTGGAGAGAGGAGTCCAGGCTCCAACCACTGCTCTATCCTGGGCTTACCAATCATTCCAGAAGAAAGATCAAAACTTTGCAAAAGAATAGTTTGGGGTCCTCAAGTCCTGGTAATAATCAAGAGACAAATTTCGAATAACCTTTCCATGCTGGGGAAGGACATCTTTCTCCTCTGAGAGACCCAGAGAGCAAAGTCTTTTTGTTGATTGATAGATAGATAGATAGACAGATATATAGATAGGTGGGTAGACCATAGATAGCTAGATAGATATGTTTAGATAGATATGTTTTGCATGTGACTTCACTTTCCTTCTGTTATATACATAAAAAGAAGATTAAAGGGGGAAAAGGACCACAAAAGCATCTTAACTTCTGGGCTGCTGCCATCCATACATCCACTCTTGGGTTAAAGACAGAACTAGAGACAGAGTCCAGAAGTCACCAAGGATAGCACTAGGGCCTTTATACAATGGTAATAGTAAAAACACAATGGGTCAGATCTTAGAGATGTGGCTCAGCAGGAAAGCTCCTGCTTGCAAACATGAGTTGGGTGCCCAGCACTGCTCCTCATTGTCAAATGTGGTCCTCAGAGGCAGAAGCATCCGACATTCTACAACCAAGAATGCGACTCCAGACATCTCAACAGCAACAACCAAGGGAAGCGGGAAATAAACAAGGTAGAGATACAAAAACATTTACACCCAGAACTTACCTGTCCCAACTTCATGACCTTCGTGTGGTACCCAGAAATTCTTCATAATTACCAGGTATTAAGTGGCAGCAAAGAAATTTTGTGAATTACTGCAGGCCTAATAATAAAGAATGAGCTGGAAGGACTAGTTTTAATGTGGATTCTTTGCTCATTTGCTTTCATTACTTCCGAGGATAAATTCTGGGTTCATGCTCCTTTGGGGGAAGTGAAGCCAAGTGTAAATGACTTGGAAAATGGCCCAAAGATATGCCCATGTCACCTACCATTTACTTATGCTCTTAATGAGGTCACACCACCATCCTGGGGACAGAAGGTCACATGTGCTTACCTGCCATCTATGTGCTTGGCTATTTCACACATTTGGGGCTTTGTTCTTGCCCCAAAGTTCACTTCTTTGGATTCTGAGACTCTTGCACAGCTAGACTTAGACCTCATGTCTGCAGAGGAGGCTCTAATCGACCTCATGTGGTGAAATGAATGAGATAATACATGGAAAGAGCCAACATGAGTTCCAAAGGGCTGCCCCAGCTCTGTCACTGAATGTGCCATCTTCCATGTGCAGCCAGGTGTCTTCAAGTGAACGCTAGTGTGTGGGCACATTTGGGAACACCATAGCCACTATGGTGAACACTGCCGAAAATAAGAAGGCCCAAGAGCACTGCAGCAAAACAAGCACAGCTCTGGCAAGCACTCTGTAAGTCTTACCACTAAATGGGAGCACCCCAATCACAGCAGGGAAAGTCAGCCAGTCCCTCCATCTGAGTCAAGTGGAAGTGGTGAGCAGTGGTGAGACAGAGCAGTGCCGACTGGGGGCCTGGCCTGGAACTCCTGTTCCCACTTTCCTCTCTGCCTATTACCCATGCTCAGTAAGCACCAGCATGAAACAAGGCATCAACCAAGCCAGTGTGGGCACTGTTGGACGAGCAGGTAATGAAGCACTTAGTAGATCCTCTATCAAGCACGGCCTATAAATGTTCTCGCTTAATGATTCAGATGATTCCCTGCTACTGAGGTTCCTTGAACCCCTGGGGAGACTCTCAGCCTCTCTTCTGCAGGGAGCACCAGCTTCGATGGCTGAGCTGGAAGGAGAAACTGGGCATATAGGGTAGAGCCCCTTTCTTGTGCAGCCAGTGCTCACCACCCTTGAGTGTCCCTGGGTCTGGGCCAGGTCTCGAACTCTGTTGGCTAAGTAAATCAGCCAGCTGTGGAGTTCTGTGCCAGGAAATGCCCCGGCCTGAGTCTGCCTGTTCTTTGGGCCTTTTCTTAGCAGTCATGTTGATTCAGCCTTCTCTAAGCACTCTCACCTAGTCCGGAATTGGATCTGGCCCAGAGAGAAAGGCAGTGCATTTTGATCCCCTATTTCACCTTTATATGACCTCACACCAACCTTGTGATAGGGGTAACACAATCCATTTTTCCTCCTAGCCTGGTGGGATTCAATGGTAAGCCTAGCATCATGTAGGTGAGATTAGGTCACAACCAGGGGGTTTTGAGCCAAAGAAAGTTCTCACCTGTCTCCACACAGCTTCCCAATTCTCTGAAATCGGGTTGGTGCTTATCTGTTCATCAACATCCACCTCCCAACCATATATTTCTACTTAAATTTCACAAAGGCCTGGCTCACCACCATGTCCTGAGCACCTGGCACTCAGCAAATGATCAATAACTAATGAGTATGTCTATTATTAATATATGCCTGATGGGTCATTGTTTGGCCCAGAAGTCATCCCCTGGGAGAGGGTGCCAGGCTAGCCAGATGGCTTCCATGAGACCTGGGAGAATAAGATGCTCAAGGTCCGGACACACAAGCTGTCCTGGTTGTGCCTGGATGGCTCACTTTAGAGAAGCAAACACTGCAGCATGTGAGTCATCTGGCTACTAAGGGAGGAGTGGGGTCCCCAAGGAGAGTGAATGGAACCCCATTGTCTACTCCCTGCAGCAATGAGATAACTTGCAAGAAGCTGGAAAGACTCAAGCACCCTGGTGGGACCACAGTGCTCTTCGCCACATCTTGCACTGCCTTGGATAATGATTTTCTCTGTGTTGAGATGCACATGATTAGGGACCGCATCTCCTCACCAGCATCTCTTACTCCTTGGAGCATCTTAGAGATGCTATTGGCAGCCACTCCACCCTCCATATACAAAGAGAAAAAGGTTGTAAGCATTTTTAGTGGGCAGGTCCAAAAGGTTAGAGCAGGGGTCTCAAACTCAATTTACCTGGGAGCCGCAGGAGGCAAAGTCAGGGTGAGGCAGGGCCGCATAAGGGATTCTGCTTACCGAATATTTGCAATAAAAATAGCATTAGTAAGAAAAAGAATCACAAAAAATTCGCATTAAACATTTGCATACCCCGAATGGAACTGTTCGGGGTATGAGAATGTTTAATGCGATTTTTTCTTACTAATGCGATTTTTTTGAGTTGTATTTAATTTATTATAAAATTCATACATTCATCCAGGAAAATATTTAAATAGAGAATATTTATGATACATAACACAAAAGAAATCTTAGTCTCGCAATGTAAATGTAATCATAGTTAATATTTTGAAACACACACACACACACACACACACACACACACACACACACACACACCCCTGGATGGCAGATGGCAAAAGTTTCCCCTTCCTCCTTATTTTCCAACAGAGATATACATTATGACAATTAACATCTGCCCTTCCAGAATTTTCTATTTACAAATTTTCTATTCCAGAATTTTTATACAAAAATACATGTATTTTTTTCTTTACAAAAATAATACATGGACTGCTATGCTATGTACTTCTCAATCAAATATATTAGGGTAATTTCTTATATTATGTATATCTCTCTCTTTTAGTTTAAATCTACTTAGACTGCCTTTGAATAAATATAATAAAACTTCCTTAACCAATGCCCATTAATAGTCCTTTGGATGGTTTCGATTTTTACTCCTATAGCACCTTCACCAGGGATGTTTGGTATAAACATATTGGACAAATGTCCAGTATTACTGCCAGTTCCTAGAAGTAGAAATTCTGGATCAGGAATGAAACTTCCAAATCCTGTTAAGTGCTTCTAGTCACTTTTCAAAATTATTGAGCCCTAAAAATGAACGCATTTTTATCAACCTTATTGGAAGTTTTAGTGGAACTGCAGTAGAGGATAGAGACACAAAACATCTTTTGTCTATAAACTAATGCGATTTTTATTGCGATTATTCGGTAAGCGAATAATCGCAAATACTGCGATGTTTGAAGGCCGGCTGTGGGCCACAAAATGTTGTACGGAGGGCCGCAAACAGCCCTCGGGCAGCGAGTTTGAGACCCCTGGGTTAGAGGATATCTAAGAATAATTGCCTTCAGATCCATTAAGGAGCTGGGAACATTAATGGGAAGTAGAAGAGATAAGGAATGTTAGGCCCCAATGGTCTTTCTGTAACCTCTAACATCACACTCCACAAGGAGCTACAGGTTTCTTCCCTCATTCAGTGAAACCATGTCCAGTTGGGTAAAAAAGGGGTCCTCACCAGAAAGAGCCCTAACCTCCTTTTCCAGCACTAAGATACCAGGATGCCCTGACCTTTCTCTATCATTGGTCTCAGCAGGATCAGCTGTGTTTGGGGAGCAGAGACAGTGGACACAGTGGACACAGCCAAGATATTTTTAGATCCGTCTTTCAGATATTTCACAGGTATTGTGCACCATTATCTTATTGTATCATAGTTTTCACCAGTGGTATTATTGGTAATATATGCAAACTAGCATTTTTTGGTTTGTTTGTTTTGATTTATGGACATACTCAGCGATGCTCAAGGGTTACTCCTGGCTCTGCACTCAGGAATTACTACTCCTGGTGGTACTCTGAGACTATATGGGATTCTGGGGATCAAAATTGGCCACATACACATGGCAAGTTTCCTCTACACCACTGTGTAGAGTAGCACAGTTCCATGTGCTACTTTAAAATCTACTGCTTTCTTTTTTTTTTTGTTTTTTTTTTTTGTTTGTTTTTGGGCCACACCCTGTGACGCTCAGGGGTTACTCCTGGCTATGCACTCAGAAGTTGCTCCTGGCTTCTTGGGGGACCATATGGGACGCCGGGGGATCAAACCGCGGTCCGTCCTAGGCTAGCGCAGGCAAGGCAGGCACCTTACCTCCAGCGCCACCGCCCGGCCCCATACTACTGCTTTCTTAAGTTCACTCTCATAACAGGAACTAATGAGATGAGAGTTGTTATCACATCCTTTGCTATTTCCATTCCTGGAAAAAGGGTATTTCCATACTGGGTCTCAAAGATTAATTTGTGGAAGGTTTTGAAGAGATAGAAGAGGCATTACCAGCAGATGATTGACTTGGGTTATATTTAGTCTTGCTCAGGAATTACTCCTGGTGGTACTTAGGGGGTGGGGGAACTATATGCAGTTTCAGGGACTGAACTAGGGACAACCACATGCAAGGCAAGATACTTACCTCTTCTACTATCTCATAAATCCCTAGAATAAGGTCATCAGGCTGCAGGGATCTGCATACTTAGAGTTTAAGGCTATACATTTTTTTCATCATAGAGATTTAGCTCTATCTCTTGTTTGCAGCTTGCACAGCTCTTATTTATAATAATTTTATTTCTTTTTTTGTATGTGGTTTTTGGGTCACACCCAGCAGTGCTCAGGGGTTATTCCTGGCTTTAGGCTCAGAAATTGCTCCTGGCAGGCCCGGGGGACCATATGGGGCACTGGGATTCAAACCGATGACTTCCTGCATGAAAGGCAAACACCTTACCTCCATGCTATTTCTCCGGCCCCTATAATAATTTTCTAAGTAAGTGTTGTCAAGCTGCAGATTTGGCTTCCTTATTGACCTAAGAGTCATCTTCAAAAAAGCTTTGTCAAGTGGCTCTTGATTTTGCTAGCTGACTTGCTTGTTTGTTTTTATAAGTTAGAATTGTGGTTGAAAGGAAAGTAACTGCCTTGAGTAAAAGAAAATTGATTACAAGGACAAGGGCACTTGTGTATTCTCAGGCTAAGTTTACAAATGAGACTCTTTAACAGTGGCTGAAAATATTAGGAATACCCTTTTTGTGTCTAATCTTTGCTCCTCTAAGCACTGACTTTATCTCCACACCCCTCTCCCCAGTATATTTCCTTTGCCTTTAATTCACAAGGCAAGCTCTCGAGTCATTATACTATCTCTTCAGCCCCAAGTATACTTTCAAATTCCTGTTCTAAACAGTGCAGCATTAAAATAGTAAGGAATTGGCAGTTAAGATCTGTAGTATAAGGCTTTATTAGACTTATTATAGTAAGGCCAAAAAATAAAAAGCAACATTAAGAAAATGGAGATAAATTGCTGAAGATAGATCATAAGCCTAAAATACAGAAGAGCAATTCAGCAGCAATGAACACTTTTCTTTTTGTTTTGGGGCCACATTTAATTGTGCTCAGGACTTACCGCTGGCTCTGCACTAAAGGATCACTCCTGATGGGTCTTGGGGTACTGGGAATCTAAGCCAGGTCAGTCACTTGCAAGACAAGTGACCTCTCCACTGCACTGCCTTCTCAGCTCTAGGGAACACTTTTCTTTGAGTCTAATCTCTCGTCGTAACCTCTCCTCCCTCTTCATACTTAGTCTCCAGTGCTGGGCATCCAACAGCCACTAAGGACAATTTAATTTCTGGCCTGGGTTGAAGGACATGTTCTATGCTGTTCCAGTCTCCTGATAGAATATTCTCCCTTTGCTGGCCCTCAATTCCAAATGCCCAGTATCCAACACTCAAACATTCAACCAAAAGTCTGCATGCATATCACATTCATTTAAGGAAGCATATTTTTTCCCACTAGGATGCTCAGTGAAATCATAGACTCTCTGAATGGTTAACCATTCAGTTAATTCTTCCTTCAGAAGCTTGTCTAACATCTCTCCAGTGGTCTTCAGCGTGGCTTGGACTGGTGAGCGCATCCCATCAGGCAGTGACCCTATGACTCAACTCTGTTAACCAGAAAGTTCTTTCTCAGTCAACCTGATACTGCTTCCTTGTCCTTTCTTGAACATTGAACATTCTCTCCCATACTTCTTTACACACTTCCGGTAAGCTTCTCGGAATGCATAACCAGAGACCTTCTTTCTGCAGTCCTTTCCCAATTCCCTAATGTATCACAAACTTGGAAATGCTACTTGACAAAGAAACATTTTTACCTGGGACCAGAAATATAATCTAGGAGTCAAGCTAATTGCTTCATATGAACCAGCTCAGTTAACTCCCTGTCTTCTCTCCCCCACTAAGAAGCAAGTTTTCTACAATCATCTACATTCATCGCTACCTCCTCAGGGCCCACTTAGCCCCATCCCAATAAATATATTAAATGAATAAATTCATCCAATCTGCACCTTATCCCCCACAGGCACTGAATGAGTGCCTAGAGACACAGGTGGGTCACACCAACAGCACTCAGGAGTTACTCCTGGCTCTGTGCTCAAAAATTGCTTCTGGAAGTCTCAGGAGATTATTTAGGTTGCTGGGGATCAAATTGGGATCCATCCATCCTGGGTAGGCCATGTGCAAGACAAATGCCCTACTGCTGTGCTATCTCTTCAGCCCTAATGCTGAATTATCTGATCTAGTCCTGGACATAAAGGGTCAGGCATAAAGTCCTGGGGCATAGGTCTGATATGCCCCATTTTACAGATAGAGAAAACTAAGGCTTGAACTTAACATGGTTTCTCTAGGGCATCACAACTAATAAGTTGTTGAACTGAGAATTGAACCAGATCTGCCTCACCCTCGGATCCTTAACCAGTAACCATCCTGTCTGAGGACCCTGAGCTCCAAAAGATTGTGCAAACCGGGGCTGGAGAGATAGCATGGAGGTAAAGCGTTTGCCTTTCATGCAAGAGGTCATTGGTTCAAATCCCAGCGTCCCATATGGTCCCCTGTGCCTGCCAGGAGCAATTTCTGAGCATGGAGCCAGGAGTAACCCCTGAGCACTGCCGGGTGTGACCCAAAAACCACAAAAAAAAAAAAAAAAAAAAGATTGTGTGAACCAAAAGAGGGAAGCAACCCTGTGCTGCTAGGTCATGGAAATAGCTGCATACATATCTGAAGGCTGAAATACTCAAGCTGTTTTGAGATATTCAAACCTGGGAGACAGGCTCCAATCTGGCACTCAAGATTTCTTCAAGCAGAAAAGAGAGGCTAGGACTGGAACTGAGACAGGAGTCTGTTGATCCCACTAGCCAGAGGGGGCAGCACTGGGATGAGCAGTTTGAAGATGAGTCTGCATCTCTGAATTCAACTGGGTTCAGTAAATAAAGTAGCCCATTAACTGGACTGAAGAGATAACTGGACACAAATGATCTAGGTTCAATTCCTGGCACCCCACATCATCCCCTGAGCCTGCCAGGAGTGATCCCTGAGTGCAGAGCCAGTAGCAAACTCTGAGCACTGCTGTGTGTGCTCCAAAACCAAACCAAAAAAAGCCAGTGACCTTACAGAGCCCATGGTTAAAACACAGGGATCTCTTTAGGCACTGAAGGTCCCTTGGGGGAACCTTATGGGTCATGCAAAGCTGGAATAAAACCCAGATTCATGGCTCTATTCTCACTGGTTAAAGGTGTGGACCAGCAGTGTAGTCCTAAGACTTCTTTGAGAATCCATTAAATCTCAGAGCACTCTTCCCTGAAAACTCCTCAGTACTCTGCACAAAGTACAAACCCATCTGAGGTTACCAGGCAAACAATCTCCACTTCACAGCATAGGCTCTGATCATACTCATTTAGGACCAGAGCTGTATAAAGATCACTTCCCATTCTAATTATCTCAGATCTTTGAATCCAAAAGCTGGTGTCTCCTTTTGGGGGGTAGGGGAGGCACTTGAACAAGAATTAGTAGTGCCTTCCCCTGTACTGTCTCTCAGGTCTAAAAGCTGTCATTTAAAACAAATCTAGTTGGACCAGAGAGTTTGCTCAATCACCTGGTTGCAGGTTTTACATGCAGAAGGCCCATGTTCAGTGCCAGGAACTGCTGGTCCTCCAAACACTATTGTGTTTGGCCCCAAACCAAAATTATAAAAAATAATAAGGAAAGGTAAAATATTCCTGCATACAAGTTTCAACTTGCTACTTTAACTTCTTGATGACATCTTTCCTTGAGGATCTGGAAGTTCTATGGTAGCACATGGGCCTGCCTTTCAGCAGGCACAGGCCTCCTCTACCCATTTGGCAACCACAGGTTTTGATCCCTGTATTATGGATTTAATTCTTTGGGTTCAGAGTCAGTTGTAGGGGGAGGTAGGGAGTCCTAACACTGCCCTGCCACGCGTTGGATATTATAGAATTCAACTTGAAGAAGTTTGGCATCTTTATTAATCCTTTTGGGTCTTTGAAAGACCCAAAAAAGACTGGTACTTTGGAAAACCAGACACAGCTACATATCTCTGCAGAAAATAAAACATACATGAACATAAAAGCAAGCATTTGCACTTATATCTTTTCCCTGGATGTTTTAGTTCATTATCAAACCAATGTGGTGGCCACAGCTCTGGACCCTTGAACATGGCCAACTGGGGAAATTAATGTCCCATACAGATGGAACATGTTCTGCACCACAGGCTTCATTTTTTTTTTGTTTTGTTTTGTTTTGTTTTTGCTCTGGGGCAACACTCAGTGATGCTCAGGAGTTTTTTCCTGGCTCTGCATTCAGGCATCACTTCTGGTGGGACTTAGGGTATCATATATGGCACTAAGAATCAAACTTAACCAGATGCATACGAGGTAAGAGCCCTATCAGCTATACTATCTCTCCGGCCCAAAGACTTCATATTTTTTTAAAGGATGTAAGTTGTTGTGTTAATAAGTTTCTTATGATTATAGGTTGTTAATATTTGTATATATTGATATATATTGGATATAAAATATATTATTATATTAAATATATTGGATATATTAAATAAAATATGTTATTAAAATGATATGTTTTAACAAGTCTTAGGGTTTCCAAATGATAAATATTTACTTTGGATCCTGCCCTCTTGTCCTGCCCATTCACTGCTGGCCCATGTCCTAGCTTTATCAAGGGGTCCTTCCCTAGTCCCCGACACCTCCCAGAGTGAAACAAGGCTCTCTGTAAAGATGGAGCACTGAGCCAAGAGGTGTATGTAGAGCTGTAGGAAATTTTAGCACCAGAACCATGCCAGGTGAGCAGTGACACTGCCCAGTGGCCGTCAGTCTCTGGTAATAATCTCCTGGCCAGATGTAAAATCTGAAGCAACTAGAGATGTGGGGCCCACTGGTCAGAGACGCCCCTCTAATATGAGAGTGTCTGAAGACCACTTATGCTCCTGCCACTGTCCCTGGATACATTCTAGTGCCAGTAATGCAGCTAAAAGAACCCGAGAAATTCCTTCTACCCCTCTCCCTATAGGTGTAGCAGTAAATTTAGACAGATTGAATGACTTTCTTAGCCATGCTGATGCTTGGAACACAGAAGTGTGTAATCAGAACTCAGTTTAAGAAATGGATGCAGAGTAATTGAGACAGCAAATTCATGAAAGGAAACCAGAGTGCTTCCTTTTCCTTTTATTTCCCCTTACTCTTCTCCTTTTCCACAACACGACCCCCCAAATTTGGCTGCCACTGCTAACATTCTATCATCACCTATCTTGAAAAAAATTGGCAAAATACCCTGTTGTTGAATAGAGGAAGAAGTAGGGGAAAAACCCAAGAATCAGAATAAGTTGTGAAAGGAGATATTTGACCTGAGAGTAATCATCTAAGCATTCCTTCCTCCTCCCTGAGGATTTTAGGGTCCCTGAAAACTTAAGACCTTTCAGATACTCCAACCACTGTACATTCAAATGCCACCCCATAGCCTGCACTAGACTTTATATTTACAAGTTGATTTGTAATCAACACAGTGCTATAATTATAGAGAATAAAATATATTCTTGATGTTCGTGTTAGTTTTGTTGTCAATGCAACTTCAAGCATTTTCACAGAACTTTGCAGAACTCAGACAGGTCTTTGCCTGGTGTCTTCCAGCTCAGTTGTACCTGCCATTTTCTTTCTGATGACTCTACTAGATTAGTGTCCAGGGCCACCAAGATGTTAAGTCTGTGAACGTTCTCCCTACCCCAATGGCTTAATTTGTCTTGTTAAATGCGTAACAGCCTTAAACATCGAATTCCATTTGTTTTTCACTGCAGGCCAAAGCGTAAAAGGCCCTAAGTCGGGGTCACTTATGCTCCATCTTCACAATGGATGATTCACAAGGCAGAAACCGGGTTCCACAGCCACTGACCACACAAAAACTAATTATCAACACACACTGTGCACTTTGGCAAGTGCCACTTCACACACAGGATTTTCCTAAGTGTGTTGTCACCTGGGTCTCTTGCTACCATCCAGAAGTTTTAGATCTAGGCCTCAGCAGCAGTTGCAGACATGACAGACTCCCTTTCATGAGCAGGGACCTTCAGCAGATTCATCTGAGGGATGGATTAAAGAGGACAGAGCACTGAGAGGTCAAGAAGACCTCAACCCTTTCAGTACAACCCATTGCTGGGAATAGTAAAAACCCTCCAGAGAAAAGAAAAGAGCATGGACTTTGGCAGACAGTCATTCCTGAGTTTGAAGTTCGACTCTGTGAGTTGCCAACAGTCAACACTGTGGTTCCCCCACACCCGCCCCATGCATCTCTACTACGGGCAAGTTCTCCTCTATCAAAGTGATATTTAATGGATGCAAAGAATATTCCTGTTTTAAAAGCACTATGACAGCCAGTCAACTTACCTGCTCTCCTCTTCAATGATGCATTCCCAGTTCAGCCAACTCATGTAGTTCCATAGCAAAGGGGGTAAGATCTTGGATTCAGAGGAGTTTGGCTTTAAATTCATGTTGTATACTCTGTATATCTATAGAACATTAATTTCACTGATCTGAGCCTCCTCATATACAAGAAGAAGAAATTAAAGTACATCTAAAGGAAATTGGGAGGATTTAGTGAATTTAATAAGTTAAAGATTTTTACCCTTTGCATACCCTAATGGAAACTTGCTTTAAAATGATGGCAGCGTGGGGCTGGAGAGATAGTACAGTGGGTAGGGTGCTTGCCTTACACACTGTTGATCCAGTTTGATTCTTAATATCCCATATGGTCCCCTGAACACTGAAAAGTAACCAGGAGTTATTCCTGAGTATAAAGCCAGAAGTAACTCCTAAAAACTGCCAGGTGTGGCCCAAAAACAAAAATGATAGCTACACCCCAAAGCTGTGCCTACTTTTAACAGGTCATTGTTCCTTTGTTGATACCATTTGAGGCAAAAGACATTAAAGATGACAATTTGACTTCCAAAAATAACATAAAGGACTCTTCATCCCAAACCAAAGTAAGGAGGGGCCGGGCGGTGGCACTAGAGGTAAGGTGCCTGCCTTGCCTGCACTAGCCTAGGACGGACCGCGGTTCTATCCCCCGGCGTCCCATATGGTCCCCCAAGCCAGGAGCGACTTCTGAGTGCATAGCCAGGAGTAACCCCTGAGCGTCACCGGGTGTGGCCCAAAAAAAAATAAACCAAACCAAAGTAAGGTTAATTTTCTATTCTTCAAACAAGTTGGGTCATACTAGAATAAGGATAGTGCTTTAGAATAGCAAGTCCCAAAATTATCTCTAGGTGACATCAGTGTCACCCAGACGAGCTTGCTAGATACAAAGGAGACCTTGGGCTCCACTTATTTCACAGATGTTTCTGTGGTAAGTGAAAAAAATTCTATCTTTGGGACCAAAACCCACTTGTTCTGATTCCAACTTCTATTCTTTTCCTACCATTTTTTCCATCCTGGAAAGATGGACAGATGGACATATGCATGAATTAGGAATAGACAAACAAAATGAATGAGCATCCCCATTCCACACAATCATAAAACTGTTGATAAGTAATAGAACTAGAACCTGACCCTATTTGTGTCTCCATATATCAGTTTCTAGGAAGGATTGCTGAGATCCAGAGTGCTGCCAAGATGATTTTGAGTTATTGGTCAAAACCAGCTTGATATGATAGAAAGAGTATCAGCTATGAAGTTTGTGAATAATTGTGTCTAAGGGATAGGGTGCTTTCTGTGCATACAGCGAGCCCAGGTTAGATCCCAAGAATCCCCTTTGGTTTGCCAAGATCACTAGGGGTGAACCTTGAGTGCAGAGCTAGGAGAGTAAACCCAGGGTACCACTAGATGTGACCCAAAACAAAAACAAAAACCTAACTTGTGTTCAAGTTGAAGTGCTGGTATTCCCTGTGGGGCCTTATATCTTTAATAAATCTTGGTTTTTCACATTTGTAAAAATATAAATAAAGCACCCAACCCACAATACACTTAACTAGTAAATTCTAATCAGTGTTCCTTGTCCATATTAGGAAACAACTTCAAGTTCCCAGTCCTTTTTCCTGTTGATCTGAATTCTTCTGGGGGAGCTAGTAACCTCCCCATTCACACTCATGTCTCCTCAGGCAGAGGCCTCATTTGCAGCTCCCAACAGTGTGTGAGTGGGAAATATGATTGTGACGCAGCAGGACATCATGATTCCCAAGTGACGATGAATGTGGAGACAGAAAGTAGAGAAATAAAGTCATTTATTCAAGGTTACCTTATAGCCAAATGTCACGTAAGTCCAGTGACCTTTCCTCAATTTCCGGCACCCTACTCCTATAGACAAGTTTCTCCACTAAACCCTAAAATAACTTGGACATAGCTTGGGAGGGGGGCAAGTTCACTGGGAAAATTTAAATGGCCCATCACGGTTGTTACCAGAAAATAATTACAACCATTTGGCTTTCCATTGCTAGAATGTCTATGTCTTGCTATTTAAGGGTGGTCTGCAAGTTTGTTTCATAGACTCTTTAGCCCTCTGGCCTGCAAAAGGCATTTCCATCCTAGTTTCCGGCAGAGGATGTTCTGGGGGGACAGAGTCCATTTATTCTAACATGCCCTGTTGTCCCTAATGTACCTTCAAAATAGTGACTTGCTGTGCTGTGCTAGAAAGAAAACAATAAAATGCACAATTAAGATCATAGCTGCTGCCTCCCTCCCAGGGAGGCAGTTTTCTGGAGGTCAGTTCCCGAGGCTTCAGTGCCCACGGTTGATTTCCCATGGCCTTCACATGGGCTGCCGCTGTGGGTGCCTATCTTGTACTTTTATGTGTGGAATTAGGACTTTGAAGGGAAGTGTGAGGAAAAAGGTTTCTGGGTCTCTCATCACTCAAAGATGGAAAATGGATGTACCTGGCCCTTCCTGTGGAGCAGTTTTCTTTCAGCCTTGGTTATAGCACAATTCCGAGGGTGATCCACTCTGGCCTTTACCCACTGGGGTGTGTGTGTGTGTGTGTGTGTGTGTGTGTGTGTGTGTGTGTGTGTGTGTGTGTGTGTGTGTGTGTGTTTAAGTAAGTATATGTCTTCTTGGTTCTTTCTACATGAGAATAACTGAAGGATTAGATTCTTTCTTAAATCCCTTAAAACACAGTCACTTGCCATGGCAAAAATATCACTGTCCTTCCAACAGCACATTTGTAGGTATTAGGGCAGCATTAGTTCCATATTGTCAACAGGTGGGGTGGCAGGGACCCAGAGAAAAAGTGACAAGAAGGAATCAATATCTATTTCAGAGCATCAGGTATTGTCCTACACATAGTCAGATGGAGCAGAAGCCTGGCCTTGGATGAGCCCAAAGGTGGCTTCTCTTAGGAGGGCCAGTGGAGAAGAGAAGGGCCAGTGGCACCATTTGCAACAGGAGTGTGTGACACGGCCTACTGGGGACTGTAACAGGGAACTGAGATCTCATTCAAAAGACACCATCCCAATGCCTGTCCATTTGCCTTTTGAGCCTGTCTTGGGGGAGCCCATACTCAGAAACCTACAATAAAGAGTCACAAGGAAAGAGCAGCTACTGAGAAAACGGTGAAATAGGGGAATTGAATTCTTATTTCTTTGCTTTCTGCAGCCTGAGAGTCTCAGGCTTCTCCCTACCCTGTTAAACTGCCTGTCTTGCATAAACCCTATTGAACTACCTGTCTTGTCCCTCAGGCTGCCAAGACCATAGGTTCCAAATTATCTATCTGGTAAACCTAAGTTCCTAGAGGTGAGCTGGAAGCAACTTGAACTGGGAACCCAGGCATGCTGCTGCCATGACTCTGACACTGGGAGCTTCAAGCCAAGCAGGGTAAAAGCCAAATGGTGAAATGTGGTGAAGATCACCAGAATCATGTCCTGGCAGTAGTGGCAACCATGCTTCAGGATCCTGTTACTCTGACACATGCCTTAAAAGAATCTCCCTACTGTTTCTTCCCAACATAGGCATCCCCAACGCTTGATCCAGGAGCTGGTATCTCTGCTTCCTCTGCAAGGCTGTGTAAGTTCCCAGGTCCACAGTCTCCAGGATATTGTCTTTTCTGTATCCTCCCTTTCCTTCTCAAGCCCTGCTCTCACTACTGCCATCAAGTCCCATCCCAGGGAAGAAGGGAAAAAATTCAGTCCTGCTTAGTGCTCATACACCTCATCAAAATAGTTCACTTCAAGACAGCCATTGAGCCCAAGTCTCAAACGTAGGGTTGTTGGCGGGAATATCCCTGAAGAAGGCTAGAATTGAGTGGATTCCAAACCTATCTACTTACCTAAGCAACAAGAGTTAGCTCCAGGGGCAACAAAAGTTCCTGCAAAGCAGCAATAGCTAAAAGAGTAGCTGGACGCAGGGAGAAAGCTTCAGAACAGGGACACAGTAAGCCCCAACATGGCTGTCATTTCCTGCTTTAGGATACAGACCTTTGGGAGTTGTCATTGTCTTAGGTACAATCCTGATTTAAATAAGAGATGGGGTACTGTTCACTCTGATCACCCCCCTTTTTCCAGATCCCTATTCGCTATGCACACTGTAGTCTGGGTCAGTGTTCTTGGCATGGTTTCCATACAAAAGGTGACAGAAAGGTGCACTCTACTACAGAATGTTCCAGAATTTTAAGGGCACCAAGATTTCAGGGCAAGCCAGGTTATATGGGTCTCAAGACATAGTTTGCTAAGAAATTCCAAAGGCATATCTAAAAGGAACAGAAATGCTGCAGTGGACAGTGTGACAATCCTGACCATCAGTATTAAACTAGGCATGTCACGTTCTCCCTGCCTTCATGTTTTAATTGGGGGATAACTTAATCCACCCGAGATGGGCTGCAACTGATGGTGGGCAGGTGGGGGGGGACATGGGCTGAGATCTCAGAGCAACAGGTAGAAGAGGCAGGGAAAAGAGATGAAGAAGAAACCGCCTAGGGGGCAGGGTGCCCAAAAGCCAGGGACTCCCCGGGACTTGCCGCTCACCGCTGAACTTGCAGCTTTGACAAAGCTGACTTTAAGCCGACCTTCAAGCGAGCTTCTTAGCAATGTACACCAGGCAATCGCTGGTAAATCTTTATTAATTTTAATTGGCGGCACCCATTTATAAGAACCATTAAAAAGGATAAATTGAGCCCATCCGGCGTAATGTCTTTTGTTAATTAGTTTGTCAGCACTGTTTTAATATCCCCTAATGACTTCATATTTCAGACCTGACATTAAAGGAGACGCTGTGAGAAAGGAAATGGTCTTATCACAGTGTACTGTAACGTTTTTCTTTTTTGAACAAAAAATGTCCTTCCAAACACTGAGCAAGGTTAGATGTCGTTTAATTCTCCAAGGTAGGGGCTTAAGGACTTTTGAAGATCCCCAATTCTGCATCTACATCCTGCTGAGACCCCTTCACTCATTCTGTACCCACACATTATTTCCCAATATGCTTCTTTCTCCCAGCCCATTTAGGTCTTCCCACAAACTCCCTTCTTTCTTTCTTTCTTTCTTTCTTTGCTTATTTAACAAACATGCAAGGAACTCCTTAGAGTCAGGGAACTAGGTCAGGGAACTGCAAACAAAATGTAGATATTTTCTAGACTCACACCTGAAAAGTTTACCCCATTTCCATCCTCTGAAACACATCTCTCATGCACACATGACATATCTTCTGCTTGGCAGGTAACAAAATGCAGGAGGGAAGGGAGAGGAAGACCAATATTCTAGCCAGAACTTGGTGCCTGCTTCCAGTTTTGCTTTACCATCAAAAATAAAGCAAATGTAGCACCCAGGTGATCTCCATGCAAGAAGTCCAGGTTTTCAGGGGAAAACAGAGAGACAATATGTTTGCATATTCTAGACAATATGTTTGCATAGATCTACTGCTGTAGTAACCAACTTCTGCTACAGGAGTTCAAAGAAGAGGGAGGGGAGTGAATTGTGAGAAAGCAGATGTTTTGAGAACTACCCACAACCAAAATAGAAAGTAAACAGCAAATGTATAACAGCAAACTTCATGGTGTCTCTCTCCCTTGTTCTAGACATCCAAAATACACCGTGATTGGGGCTAAGAGGTCAGGGAGGGACTGTAAAAGACTGAGGAAGTCAGCAGTGATGTCCAGGCAACTTGCTTGTCTCTGCAGGCTGGTCCACACAAATCTACCTTTGCTTTCTTATGTCCAATTTACAAATAGGATGTTCCAGGTTGAACTGAATTCTTCTCCCCCCACCCACATGGCTTCACCCACAAGTTGAGATAAAAAAAAAAATGACGAAGTTGAAACTTCTCCCAGTTCAGGCACAAGCTCTTTGTCAATTATATTATGAGATAAAAATAATGTTGATCTAATCACATCTGGCAGGCAATTGTTAAAAAAAAATGTGAAGGAAAAATTATCTGAAAGACTACTTGAAATGTGAATTTCCATTCACTATTATCCACAGAAAACTTTGCCCTCAGCATATTCTGTCCCTTGCGATGTTAACTGATGATCATGGAATGAATTTATGCTGTGTAGATAAATAGACATAAACAGAGGTGCTTATGCACTGAAAACATATTTTTACTGACAGTGCATGTGACTATGAAAGTCTGGAGACCTTTCAAGTGGGGAACAGAGAACAAGGCTAGAGTGATGATGGCAGAGGAAAGGGTTCCAAGACCAAGTGGAAGGTCTGTCCTATGCCCCCAGCTGGGCAGAGACTGGCCTTTTATCTGGAAAAGATGTTTATGTTTGGATCTCTAGTTCCTACCTCCCAACCTCCCAATTTCCTTTTCCCCAAAGATATGTATACACCCCACAAAGCTACTAGGGGTCTGAGTTTTAAAATAAGTCAAAAAAGAAAAACTAGTCAGAGCTGAAAAACCACTAGATACTGATATCATAAATTTAAAAGATTAATAATGTTTGTAGTTGACAACTCTCAGCCATAACCAGGACTTATGTGAAGAGCCAAGGATACTAATGAACAAGAAGCATCGTCTTCACATTGGCAGACAATGCAGTGCACACCATAGCCCCTTTGTTATGTGTTTCAAATAAAGTGAGTTTGGGAGACCCCAACTCAATGAACCCAGTACCATGGGATAGCCACCATTTTTGTTAGGAAGTTGTTTAGGGAAGTTTTCATGATTGGAGTGTTCCATAAATATGGGGAGTTTTTCAGGGATCCAATTGAATCACAAAGAAAAGAGAATAAATAATAAGCACATACCATTTAAACACGAGAACCCACTGTGAACACCCCATCCAGTCTATGAAGGAAATCAGTTTTGAAAGGTCAGAACTGAGTTCCTCTTCCTGACACGAGCTTTATTCATTAGCTACTAATCCTTTGTTTTCACTCACTCACTCACTCACTCACTCACTCACTCACACACACACACACACACACACACACATATACACACACACACACACTATGTATTATTATATACTCTTTGGTTTGCTTAATTTGGGATCTTATGTAAATGGGGAAAGTATTATTCTCACAATTGTCTTATTTCATCCTTGTGATTTTTTTTGAAAACTACTGATGCTTATATATTTAACTACAGTTGTTCCATTTTTATTGATGTACGCTATGATGTGATAACCTGACTTATTGATCTATGTCACCATTGATATTCAGTTTCCAGTTTGCTACTAAAAATAGGGATGCATGAACATTTTCTGGGAATATCTCCCAGGACAAATATCCCTACAAAAGTAATTATAGGGTTATTGCTAACATATAAGAATACAGTTGACTTAAACATTGATTTTTGTATCCAATAACTATACTAAACACTTTAATTTTTTTCCTTCATATTTGTGTACATTATTTTTTCTACTATATTTTTCTTTGAGGGGGGCCACACCTGACAGTGCTCAGGGATCCCTCCTGACAGGGTTTGAAGGACCATATGTGGTGCCAAAAACAGAACCCTGGTTGGCCACATACAAGATAAGCTCCTTATCTGTTTGTCTTTATACCTATAGATATAGATACATATCTCCAGACCCTTAAAGTTTAATTTTTTTTTTTTTGGTTTTTGGGCCACTCCCGGCGGTGCTCAGGGGTTACTCCTGGCTGTCTGCTCAGAAATAGCTCCTGGCAGGCACGGGGGACCATATGGGACACTGGGATTCGAACCAACCACCTTTGGTCCTGGATCAGCTGCTTGCAAGGCAATAAAGTTTAATTTTTAATAACTAAGAGTGGTGATAGCTAATATTTATGCCTTGATTCTGACCTGAAAGAGAAAACTTAAATATCTTACTATAAATATGGTGGTCTTGTTAATGTATTACATTTCCTTTCTTTGAATTTATTATGTGTGTGGTGGTTGGATGAAAGCTGGGGCCACATGCGTGCCAAGCTCTACTGTTAAGCTACATCCAAACTCTTTAAAAATAACATTAAAAATGGCTCCTCCTATTCATAGTCATTAAGACTGTTTTTTTATCACAATTGAATTTTTAATTTTCCCAAATGTTCATCTGCTTACAAAACAGAATTTATTTTTGTTTTGTTTTTTTTTGGGAGGGGGTCACACCCGGCGGTGCTCAGGGGTTACTCCTGGCTGTCTGCTCAGAAACAGCTCCTGGCAAGCACGGGGAAACATATGAGATACCAGGATTTGAACCAACCACCTTTGGTCCTGGATCGGCTACTTGCAAGGCTGCTGTGCTATCTCTCCAGGCCCCACAAAACAGAATTTTACCATTTTTTTTTCACTCTTATTCTGTAAATATGGTGAATGATTTTCCTTAGCTATCTAACATGCAAACAGCTGGCATGATTAGGATAAACCCAATGGTTCATTATCTATGTTAATGTATGTAGTTACAATTAATTAGTTTTTGTTAAGGTATAGCATTTTCCCCACCTACTGTGTCCCAGTCTTCTTTATTTAAGAACCAAGTGATGAGTGAATTGATTAAAGTCAAGAGCATCCTTGAATTTCACCTTCATTTAATCTGTTCCCCAAACCTTCAGCCCCTCCTTTCTAAGTGTACCTAATTCCTTTCTTAGTAAATGAAGATCTTAACCCTCAGAGCCCAATTGGACTCATGTAGGAGGTCTCCCCTTAGCTCTTCTCTTTCCACTTCCTCCCACCCCTGCCATCTTGAGAAGGGCAGGCCAGATACCCGTATGGTGACAGAGAGAAAGCTAGGAGTAGAAGGAGTAAAGTGAGGGCTCCATGGCCTGAGGTTCCAAAACAGGGCCCTGGTGTCAGAGGAAAGAACTCTGGTCCCCATGAGAGGAGGTCAGCAGCCTCAATCTTCTCTGTGATTATTTCATGTTTGGTCCACTGTCCTTGGGTACAAATAACTAGGGGATCTTGTTCTCTTGACAGCTGCTGGGTCATGCAGCTGACCCACACAGCATGGTTTTTGCGTGTCATAATTACATATTTGTTTTTGCCTCTCTCTCGGTCCCATACAAGTTTACTTTCTCTTGCAGAACTCCTGAGGGTTCTTTGCACTATCTCCTATAGATTTTCACTGCTGTCTGCTTCTTCCACTCACTGCAGCAGTTGGAACTGCAGCTGAGGGCATGTTCTTGAAGCTGAGCTGCAGAGCCTTGAAGCAACAGGTTGACTAAGTGGAAACCTTCCCAAAGAGAACCACAGGGGGAGCCCCATATCTGTCCGGTTATATTCTTAGGCAATCCTCTCCAAAGCTCAGGACAGAACTTTTCAGAACCCTGTGGAAAGGAATGGAGGAGGAGCAGAGGAAGGGGAAAATAGCAACATATGGATCCAAGCAAAGACAGGGGCACGGGGCAACTGGTTGTAGCCGCTTAGCTAAACATCAGTCAGATGCATTTTTCTTTACCAGCTGGAAAGTGATGGGCAAATAATTGTTCAATTTGTGTGAAGATCACCAGACTAACCAAGCATGCAGATAGAGCTTTGAAATGAGGCCAAATGCCCATCCTGCTATGGATTCTAGACTAGGGGTGGGTGTGTACTGCCACCTGGACCCGACTGGGGTGAGAGGATGGGGGGGACAAGTAACCCCATTGGTGTCATCAGACATCTGCAGAGCCTCCATTTCTTACCCTGTGACTTGCCAAGAAGATGCTCTTTCACAGATGCCAGGGACACCACATGACTTTGATGCTGGAGACAAGGGAGCTAGCCCCAACTTGACATCTATGGTATGTCCCTTGGGGCATGATGTGGCTGAAGGCCCCCAGCTAGGCAGTGTCTTTCTTCCACAGAGCAGCGCCCTGAGCTTAACTGAGCTTGCTCAGGTGTCAGTCTCATGATGCTGGATGGTTTAAAGTGAAGCGGCTCCAAAAGCCCAACCAACCTCTCTGCTTCAGGAAATCACATTCACCTATGTGTGTGTCAGCTTGCGATGTGGTTTCTCGTGTGAGCGTGCCCCAAGACATGCATGATCCCCCAGAAGGTGTCTAATGTTAAGAGTGCAGAGACAGTGAGCTGAGTTTGAATTCATCTCAGCCACGTAGTCACCGTGGAATTGAGTAAGTTAATTAGTTTCATCTCTTAGCTTCAGTTTCAAATGCTATCAAATCAGAAAGATTATTTTTGAAAACCTCAAAAATTTGAGTGAATTCTGGGTCAGATCAATAGCACAGTAGGTTAGGTATTTGTATGCTGCCATCCTGGTTTGATCCCTGGCATTCCATATGGTCTCCTGAGGCTGCCAGGGGTAATTTTTAAGCACAGATTCAGGAGTAACCCCTGAGCACTTCTGGATGTGGTTCCCCAGAAAGTTGAGAGAATTCAACCAATACATATCTCTATATTTATATCCATTACTGTCTTATATCATCTAGCAGTGTATCTACCAAATCAGTTATCAATTAATCATCTACCTTCCCTCTACAATCTATTTTTCTATCATCTTTCTATCTAAATCCCTTAAGACAGAGACCAACTAATTTGGGGAACATTAACTGCTTGCTATTTCTATGTCTGTCTTTCAGGCAGGTGGACCAGAAAGTAAGGAAGATTTAACATCCGGGTACAGAAAAGTAGGATTGTAACTTTCAGAAAAGCAAGTTACAGACACAGTCTGTCTCAGAGAGTGAATCAAACCTAACTGTGCCCTTAGAAAACAGGACGTACTTGGGTATTGGGAGAGACGTGCAAAGATTCAATCTTTAGAAGACAATGACCTGGGCCCGGAGAGATAGCACAGTGGCGTTTGCCTTGCAAGCAGCCGATCCAGGACCAAAGGTGGTTGGTTCGAATCCCGGTGTCCCATATGGTCCCCTGTGCCTGCCAGGAGCTATTTCTGAGCAGACAGCCAGGAGTAACCCCTGAGCACTGCCGAGTGTGGCCCAAAAAAAAAAAAAAAGAAGACAATGACCCACAGTTCTGGAAATCCATGAGTCCATTCCTGGTAATATATTTGGGGTTTCCCAGAAGCCCAGGACTACATACTAGAGTATAGCATGGGACATGATGACAGGGAACCAGAAAGTTATTCCTTACACTACTGTTTCTCTTGAATTCTATCAAACATCAGCAGGTCTGGTTCATGAAACCCAGCAGTTCATGAACCTTGAGGTCCCGGAAACCTAATCCAAGTGTGCTAGAAATTGGGCACTGGGGGGAGCTGGGTTACAATGATACACTTCAGTGCTCAAGTCACCTGGTCAGACCATGATTTATGGACAAAAGTTTGCCTCCTAACTCCTATGTTAAAAGTACACACATATGTCTACACTGTGTACTCACAGGGAAACACACATTGTGATATCACATACCCACATGCACATACTTGGCCACATGACATGCACATGTGCACAGAAACACGCACAAACTCTTCCTGGCTCACTCCACATCTCCTATATCATTAGTCACCCCATCATACACCACCACTATTAGTTCCCTGCCTTCATCTTTAGATAATAATAACCACCAGGGAGGGAGTCAAAGCGATATTACAGTCGGTAGGGCACTTGCTTTGCATGTGGCTGAGCTGGGTTCAATTCTTGAAATCCTAAATGGCCCTTAGCCCACGAGTAGTAATCCCTGAGCACTTCTAGGTATAACCTCCCCATCAAGAGAATAGGGGCCTGAGCGATAGCACAGTGGTAGGGCATTTACCTTGCATGCAGCTAACCCACGATAAACCTGAGTTTGATCCCCAGTGTTCATATGGTCCCCCAAACCAGGAGAGATCTCTGAGCGCATAGCCAGGATCTCTGAGCATTGCCAGGTGTGGCCCAAAAAAAATGAATGAATGAAAGGAAGGAAGGAAGGAAGGAAGGAAGGAAGGAAGGAAGGAAGGAAGGAAGGAAGGAAGGAAGGAAGGAAGGAAGGAAGGAAGAAAGAAAGAAAGAAAGAAAGAAAGAAAGAAAGAAAGAAAGAAAGAAAGAACGAAAGAAAGAAGAAAGAAAGAAAGAAAGAAAGAAAGAAAGAAAGAAAGAAAGAACAGAAAGAAAGAAAGAAAGAAAGAGAAAGAAAGAAAGAAAGAAAGAAAGAAGAGAAGAAAGAAGAAAGAAAGAAATGAAAGAAAGAAAGGAAAGAAAGAAAGAAAGAAAGAAAGAAAGAAAGAAAGAAAGAAAGAAAGAAAGAAAGAAAGAAAGAAAGAAAGAAAGACAGGAAGGAAGAAAAGGAAGGAGGAAGAAAAGGAAGGGGAGAAGGAAGGAAGGAGGGGAGGAAGGAAGGAAGGAAGGAAGGAAGGAAGGAAGGGAAAAGGAGGGCCCAGAGAGATAGCACAGCGGTGTTTGCCTGCAAGCAGCTGATCCAGGATCAAAGGTGGTTGGTTCAAATCCCGATGTCCCACATGGTCCCCCCGTGCCTGCCAGGCGCTATTTCTGCGCCGACAGCCAGGAGCAACCCCTGAGCACTGCCGGGTGTGGCCCAAAAAAACACAAAAAAAAAAAAAACAAAAAAAAAAGAATAAAAGAAAGAAAAGAAAAGAAAAGAAAAGAAAAATAAACTGCCAGAGTAGGGACCATGAATTTCTACTATCTTTAACCCCAGCATCCAGCCTAACCCATAGGGAATATTCAGTAATTAAATTAATTCCATGAATAGATCAGTGGTTATCAGCTTTTAATATTGTGAACTCTCCAGCTCCCATGATGTGGGTAGGCGTAAAAGTGCCCATTATTATTAATTTTTTTTTGGGCCACACCCTGTGACGCTCAGGGGTTACTTCTGGCTATGCACTCAGAAGTTGCTCCTGGCTTCTTGGGGGACCATACGGGACGCCTGGGGATCGAACCGCGGTCCGTCCTAGGCTAGCGCAGGCAAGGCAGGCACCTTACCTCCAGCGCCACCGCCCGGCCCCTATTATTAATTATTTTAAACTTTTTTTTTCCTTCTTTGTCTCAGGGGGTATCACTTTTGTAAACCTCCCTGCCAACCCATGGTCTAGGCATGTCATTTTTCATACCATCTCCTTGTCAGGAGTGGATAATCTGTTGAGATATTTGTCCCTCTTGATTTGTGGTTACTTTTGGAGACTTTTAGAGGGGAACCCAAGGCATTTTCCAAGTTGTGCCCAGCTGCACCTAACAGTCACCTCCAGCACCTTGGCCTCTTCCTGCACTGAAAACCAGCCGCATGGTGCCAGAGGAAAATACAGCAGGTAAGGCCCTTGCCTTGCACACAGCTAACTCAGATTCTATCCACAGCTCCCACATAGTCTTTCATCACCTCCAGCACAGGAGATATTCCCTGAGTGCAAAGTTAGATGTAACACACACACACACACACACACACACACACACACACACACACACACACACACACACACCCCAATCCCTCAATGCTAAGACCCACCAGATTTAGAACCCTGCCAGAAGTTTTGTTCTTTATTCTGCCCATTTTTTATGAGTAAATCTCTAACACTCAATGGATCCTTCCTGTAGCCTGAATCTCAGCTTCTTTCCTACTAATCAGTCCCAAGGGGGCAGGTAGCATGGCAAAATCTTGTGGCAGAAATAAGGAACTGGGACATCTGAGTGCTAGAAACTTCTTCCCTAAGTGGTCAGCCAAGCTCACAGGCCGGGTTGCTTCACTCTTCAGAGCTCGAGAAGACCACAAAGTATTGCTCAGTTAAAAGCATTGTGTGTAAAAAATAAAATAAATAAATAAAAGCATTGTGTGTAAGAAATTCTTGATTCTTAAAATTGGACAGTGGTTGATAGAGAAAAAAGCGATTCATTTGATCACCGCTAGAGGGCAGGCTTCACATCCCACCAAGCACAAGCTCTCTTTGTTTTGTTCTGTTTTGGGGGGGGAGGGAAAAAAACCATCCAGCAGTACCCAAGGCTTGCTTACTCCTGGTTCTGCATTTCAGGGATGACTCCTGGCCGAGCTGTTGCACCCCCTATAAAGCAAGACCCTCCCCACTCAGTATTATGTCTCCAGCCTCTTCCCCAGTTTTGGAATACAGAAACTCCAGAGACAAAGCACAGCTGGTAGAGCATGCAGCTTTGCCCTAGGTTGACCGGAGTTCAATCCCCAGCACTGCTTATGCCCTCTCCACCCCACCCCACCCTTGCCTCCAAACCTGCCAGAGTGATCTCTGAGCACAGAAACAAGAGTAAGCCCCGCTAGATAGTCCAAAAATAGATGAAATATGAGAACACTAGTTGTGATGTTAAAATGTTATTTGTCTAAAATACAACTATCAGTAACTTTGTAAATCATAGTTCTTTAAAAAAAATCTTTTTAAAATGATAACTAATCTTAAAAAAATAATTAAAACCAACAAACCAAGCTTCCAAACATTTTTAGACTAGAAGAATAGTAAAGGTGGACAAAAATGGAACAATTTGGGGCTGGAGTGATAGCACAGCGGTAGAGCATTTGCCTTGCCTTGCCTTGCAAGCGGCCGACCTTGGATGGACCCGGGTTTGATCCCTGGCATCCCATGTGATATAGTCCCCCAGGCCTGCCAGGAGCAATTTCTGAGCACAGAGTCAGGAGTGCTGGCCGGGTGTGCCCCCCCTCATTTTTTGGCCAATCTGATCTCTTTCACTCTCCAAACACCTCCTGTTGGTGTCATTTTAGGAAGGTGACGCCACAACATGAGACCATGGGTGAGGAAGGACAGCTGCAAATCCCTCATTCTTTTAACACAGCCACCCAGAAATCTCAGGAAGAGATGGAACCTGTACAGTGTGAGGATATGTGTAGTTTCCTTTTCTTTCTTTCTCTCATTTTTTTATTTTAACCCTAGCAAACCCAACAGAGAGAATATTTGTTCTGCTGAACCGGCTGTTTCCTGGCTTGAGTGTCACCTCAGTGACTGGCCCTGCACCCCTTAGATTCCAGGGTTCCTTTCACAGGCTGTACTTTCAGAGCCAGGCTCAGATGGAGCAATGAGACCTATAGGTAGGTAGAAGGTACCTGAGCTCTGAGGCACCTGCCCCAGCAGGAGCAAGAAAGGCCCTTGTCTTCCCTGAACCGCTGAAGACTTCAAAGGTGAAGAGACTGGGGCCGGTGCGATAGCTCAGTGATAGGGCATTTGCCTTGCATGCGGCAGGTCCAGGACAGACCTGGTTCGATCCCTGACATCCCATAAGCTCCCCCTAGCCAGGAACAATTTCTGAGCACCTAGCCAGGAGTAATCCCTAAAACAAAGCAAAAGTGAAGAGGCTGAATTTCCATGGGCTTCCTAAATGATTTCTAGTCAAGACCCCTTTTCTCTAGAGAGACCTGCCGCATGGATGAGCACTGTCAGAACAGCCTGGATTCCTCAGAAGGCTGATTTTGGAACTCATTTTGGTTCCTTTTGCATTCAGAAGCCTCTTATTATTACCACCATTTTTTTTTTCAAGATCCCCATGTTCAGCCCCACCCATGGGGCTATTCTTCCAAGTTTAAGAAGTTAGAGCCTAAGTGTGAAGTAGATAAGAAACATCTAGTAAAGATCTGGGCACGGTGTTGTGGTTCTTAAAGTGAGGCCCGAGAACTCCCAGGTTTCTTTCTCCTCTCTTGTCTAACCGCATGTCTATGAAGGCAGATTTTCTTCATAGACTTCAGTCAAACAAGAGATTGGAAGCGGAAGTGGAGGTGAGAATCTGTAAATAAAATATTGGAGAGGTTTACCATAAAAATAGAGAACCATGCTCTTCTAAGTAATTGATTAAAAATATTGTTTGTGGGCCCGGAGAGATAGCACAGCGGTGTTTGCCTTGCAAGCAGCCAATCCAGGACCAAAGGTGGTTGGTTCGAATCCCGGTGTCCCATATGGTCCCCCGTGCCTGCCAGGAGCTATTTCTGAGCAGACAGCCAGGAGTAACCCCTGAGCACCGCCGGGTGTGGCCCAAAAACAAAAACAAAAAACAAAAAACAAAAAAAAATATTGTTTGTAAAACTATGTGACGTAAGTGTGCTGCAGTTATCTCAAATTTAGCAATAAATTATAATTTATGGATTATAAATAAATCACTCAGTTATATCCTATCACTCAATTAGAATCTGTAGTTCAGCAAGGTCAATACACATATAACAGGCAAACAACAGTTATTTGGCTCTTCAGAGAATAAAGGAGTTCAATTCTCAAGAGTACGAACACAGGTGGCTCTTTTAGAAATTTCATTATTTTTTTTTTTCAGGAAGATCCATATCTCGCTATGCTCAGGGCTACCTCAGGCTCTGTGCTCAGGTATCTCTCCTGGCAGTGCTCAGGAGACCATGTGCAATGCAAGTGCCTTCCCATGTACTTTCTCTTTCCCCTTTTTTTCTTAGCTGTCATTCTTCAGGAGCAGGAAGCAATAGATATCATGCTTTTAATTTCAGCATTTTTAAAATGAGAGAAGCTTAATAGGCCGGGGAGAAGGTTTAAGAATTAATACAGGAGGGCCGGAGCAATAGTGGTAGGGCATTTGTTTTGCACTTGGCCGACCTGGGACTGTCCTGGATTTGATTCCCAGCATCCTGTATGGTCCCCCAAGCCTACCAGGATCGATTTCTGAGCACACAGTCAGGAATTACCTCTGAGCGCCACCGGTGTGGCCCCCAAACAAAGCAAAACAAAGAAAGAATATAGGAACTGAAGAGAGTCTTGCCTTCTGGAGGACCAACATGGTGGGTTTGATCCCCAATATCCCAAATGAATGAACCAGGAGTGATCCCAAAGCATAAAAACAGGATTACGCCATATACATTGCCAGGTGTGGTCCCCCATAAGAAAACAACAGAAACAAACAAAAACAAAAATAATACATAATAGTACATTGGGTTGAACATTTGCCTAGGTTTCAACTCAGGCAATGCATATGATCGCCTGAGATCATGAATATGATAATAAAGCCATCATATGAGATCATGTATATGATAATGAAGCCATCATATGAGATCATGTACATGATAATGAAGTCATCATATGATACACTGTTAATTGACAAGACACTGAAAGGTCCGGAAGTCCTAATTTTAGCTGCCCGGCGCAAAGAAATGAAGAGGCTTATGAGTTCCAGCAGATGCTTTAAAAAGTGCTTTTAATACTGACCATTATGAATGGTCAGGGTCTATGAATTCCCACCAGAATCAAAGACCTCGTGGGTCCCTCGTTACCCCCTTATATAGGATGGGAAGTGGGAGGGGAAGAAGAGTCCTTGAGGGCTGGACTTCCGCTACGATAACACCAATGATTCGTGAGGTAGGGGTAGAGGTGGGGCCGAGGCAGTGACGACTTCCTTAAGGGTGGGGCCAAAGCCGTGACAACTTCCCTAAAGGGCGGGGCACCCACCAAGGTTGGTGGGGGGGGGGCTGATTTCCCTTTTCAATCCCCACTTCTTGTACTGGAGGCTTCTAATCCTAGAAGCCAATGTGATTTTGGGGCCTTTACTTTTTGATATTACTGGTTATAATTATTTGCATGAGCTAACCCTGCATGGGCCAATGGCTACCAGAAGTAAAAAGGCTTAGGAGGGGCCCCAGTAGGGGTATTAGATAGGGGAGAATTTCATTTCATAAAGATTATAAGGGACCATTTAATAGCTTTTTATCTTGGCCAGCTACTTTTGAGCACTAATGCTGGGATGTATAAGCCAAATTTTTACCACACATTTATACCCGTTCCGGAGGTAAATACCCTGGGCTAGAGGGATCAGGCAGGACTTTTGAGCACTGAGTACCTTCTACCTGACCCAGGTTTACAGATTTGGTGCTGTTATGAATAGCAAACAGAAGATTTAAAGCTAAACGGGATTACCTTTTGACATAAGTACAGCTAGAAGAAGCAAAGGTTAGATTACCTAGTGAGACAGGGACAGCCAGAGGCCAATTCCCCCCACCCCCAAGAGGGAGGCAAAGGCTGAGGTTTTGCTTTACACACCCATTCTGGCCCCCCAAACACACACATGGGAAGTAGAGGACCGGAGGTAAGCAGTTCGAGCCCTTCCTTAGCAAGTGCCAGGGAGAGCATTTTCAGAGTTAGTGAGTGCATTAGGGCTGAAGTGTGCCCGCCGGACCCGTATCTTGAGAGGATTCTCAGTGTGCTTCACTTTTCAGGTTTTAGATGGAAGGCGTGAACCCAGGAAGCATGCAGTTCACCTTGACAGCAGTTCTTCTCACATAGGCTGTGAATTTCACAACGAAAATAAGGAGGTTTCTGCTTTCTTTTCTTCATTTCTGCAACTTAAACAGCTGTTGGGGTAGAGAGCCCTAAACTTCAGTTGCCTTTCCTGCACTGGGTTAGACAGAGATGAAGAAATTTTATTTTTATTAATGACTGTTTTACTTTTTAACATTACCAAGAGAAGCATAATTTTTGCTACCTGCTTTAACCTCTGGGATAGATAGGCATAATGTTATTCTTAGTAGTTAACTTGGCTTATTAATTTCTGCGGCCTTTATTTTCCCCTTATAGTTTTTTTTTTTTTGATGACCATTTTGCTTTAGAGATTTTATTACCCTAGAAGTTATTAGAGGGAACGTGGTCGAAGATCAATCTTCTGTAGCTACTTCAGGCTGACAGGGGACTGCAGTTTCAATCTCTAGATAGGGTGAAATCTCATATTTCCCTAAAGGAGCAGTTAACTGGTTTACTTTTACAGTTTTAACACCTGAAAAGGATTAGATTAATTATACAGGGGAATATTACTTAACCCACTCAGGCCTTGGAGCAGTAAATAGCACAACTTGAATGGCATAGCTGTTCTTATTGTCTGTAATGATAGCACAAATTAATTAACAGAAAACAAAGCATAATAGCATTATGAATAAACAGTTTTGAGTTACTTCAGTTAGACTAACATTTGCATTTGCAATTTATGATTTGGTTTAATACAACTAGTAAGAGCATTTTTACATGAGTTACTTTAAAGAAGTGGGTTTTAAGTTAGGCCCACTAGAATTTTAATTAGCTACCAAAAATGGTTTTTCTTTCCACCTTTACCTTGTACCTTACCCGGTATTTGAATAACTTGGCTTTTTTCTTTGCACATATACAGCACTGTTGGAGAAATCTCCATCTGGGGCACCCCCATTACTTACAGAGCTTTTTTGAGGATAGGTTGTGGACACTGCAGGTTTTTCACAGTCACTCAGGTTTGGCTGATGAGTTGGTCGGTTCAGCATGAGGTTCTTCTGGCTGGGCATCTCACCCTCTGCAGGAATTTTTAGAGGTGACTTGTCTGTTCCACTCCTCTCCAGGTTTGGAAGAGACTGACCTCGAATTCTCTTCTGAGCTTGAGGGAGAGAGCAGGGCCCACAGGCTGTGATAATCTTCTAGGAAAATCTTCAATTTCCTTACTCAGGCCATTTATTTCAGTTTCTCGCCGGTGCCTGCTTGTCACACCGCCTCAACTCCAATTATTCCTCTGAAAGAGGGCTTTGGGGTTCCCTTACTAATTTTTTTTGATTTTCTGTTTGCATGAGGACTACTCCTCATGCAGAGAGAAAGCCATTTGCTTGTATTTTGTGCAAAGCAACGTGATGCCATGACATAAATGGTACTAAAAGGTTCTGGGAGAAGAGAAAAAGCAAATATTACTTAAATTACTTAGATAATTCTAGAATTTTTTTTTGCAACAAAATATTTTACACATTTTTAAATAAAACCATGACCAATTTTATAAAACCTCCTGTGATACAAATATTAATGTTCTTGGTAACATATAATGAAAAATTGCAAAATAATATTTTAATTATGCTTAATTTTAAATATAGAAATTTACTTAGTTTTCTAAACAGAAAACACCAGGAATTTACGTTACACAAATTAATGTTGAAAACCAGAAAGAATGAATACTTACTACTTTTGGTAGAACATGCTTAAAAACATTTACATTTTTTTTAACCTAAAGACATATTAATAATTATTTAGATTGATTATACACATTTTTTATTACACATTTTTAATTTCTTTTACACCACTTTCCTTTTTGCATGCAAGGCAAACGCCCTACCATTCGGCTTCTTCTCTTTTTCCTCCCTTTTTTTTTTTTTTTTTTTTTAAGCTTCGCCACTCATTCTTTTGCAGTGGTTCCGCTGCTAAAAATTTTCACGTGCACCGAAAAAACAAACAAAAATAACAACAGTAATTTGCAACATTTTCTTATTAATTTTTTTAAGAAACCTTTAAGTTAGAAATTTAAATGCTTAAAAAAAAATTTTTTTTTGACTTCCAAACCATTTGCTAGATTTTTCTTTGATATGTAAATGACCTACATTCCTCAGCCAGGTGGAGCTGGGAGGACAATAGTTTGCCCTGGGGCGTGGTGAATTTCTTCACCACGTGGTGAGTTAAAAAGCATTTTTTTTTTTTTTTTTTTCGGCTAGAAAAAAAACGGCCAGTTGCTCTTTTTGGCCTGAACGCATGGCAGGATAGTTGGGGAATTGCAAAGTTCAGAAATTCTCCAGGAAAATTTATTCCCGATGGCCATTTGAGAAATCTGGGATTTGCAATTTCCAACACCCCCCGCCAAGTCCCTAGTGTGGACCTTGCATGCGCCAGCTTCCTGGTTGGGTGGGGAGCGGGTTAGGCGGGTTTCGGGCGCCCTCTCGCCGCGCCGCAGGCAGCGGGGGGTTGCGCGTTTCGCTGCTGGGACGACTGACGGGCGAGGGAGACGCGGGCTCACCGGCGGTCGGCCCCTTTCCCCAGGGGTCGGCCCTTGAGAGGGGGTCGGGCTTGCGTCCCGTGGTCAGACCAAAAAAAAAAACATAGAACACACAGACAAGAAACAGACAGACAAACAGACAGCGTGGCGCCACAAATAACCAAGCAAAATGCGTTCAAGTAATCTCTGCATTCCACAATAAATCCTAGACAGACAACTATGCCAATGACCAAGTTCTTGAGCTCCAAAAATCACAGACAGACAACCTCTTCAGCAGCTCGGAACGTCTTCCAGCTGCTCTTACTAAACCCCTGGGGTACCACCAGGGTCGTGACCTAAGCAGCCAAAGTTCGTCAACCTCTTGCCCATCTGGTATACGCATCAGACGGGGAACCACACACACCTGGAAACGCATCAGGTGGAAGATTCCTTAGTCACCCGGGGGGACTTTAACCCCCCTATGAAGAGGCTTATGAGTTCCAGCAGATGCTTTAAAAAGTGCTTTTAATACTGACCATTATGAATGGTCAGGGTCTATGAATTCCCACCAGAATCAAAGACCTCGTGGGTCCCTCGTTACCCCCTTATATAGGATGGGAAGTGGGAGGGGAAGAAGAGTCCTTGAGGGCTGGACTTCCGCTACGATAACACCAATGATTCGTGAGGTAGGGGTAGAGGTGGGGCCGAGGCAGTGACGACTTCCTTAAGGGTGGGGCCAAAGCCGTGACAACTTCCCTAAAGGGCGGGGCACCCACCAAGGTTGGTGGGGGGGGGGGCTGATTTCCCTTTTCAACACAACTTGGTAGCAGGAATGTGAGACAAGGCAGCGGGTACCAAACGGAACCAGCACCACCTGTTGCACTCCAGGGAGGCTGTCAGAATCCCAGGCGGTGTTTTTCTTTCCTAAAAGCAACCTTTAGGTCTTTGCACCTCCTCTTTTTTTCCAGCAGCAGTTGAAGACTTGGTTCCCACAGGTCTGTTCACAGTCCAGGGCAAAGACACCATTGTCTTAAATCACTAAACAAGCCAGCAAGCTCTCCGGTTTTCAAAAGCCAACTTCCTCTGACAGAACCCCAACAAAAGCCAGGGGGCTCTAGGAACAATGCGGGACAAACGGAGGGTCTGTGCTCGCACACCCGCCTGCCGCCACGGGGGACCAATCAGCCTGTCAGCCAGCAACAAGGGGGCTTTGTTTAGGGAACAAAACCGCTCCCCATCCCGGTCTCCACCACCCCCTTTTCTCCTGCACTGTCAACTCCCCCCACCCCCGCGCACGCACACACACACACACACACACACACACACACACACACTGTGTGGGTTTATATTTTGCTTTCAGAAGCACTTAAATAGTCATACAACCCCTTTTTATGAATTACCCTTATTTATAATATTCTAGAATTTCAAGGTGGAGGTCAGGGGCCAGTCAGTGCTTCTCAATTATTTTCTGTCATGCCCCCCTAGGAAGAAGAAAACATTTTTCGCGCCCCCCCCCCGCACGACTGTAAATAGTATCTTTATTTTAAAAAAGCTTTAACCAGCAAAACAAAACTATATAAAAATAATTTGAGCTGCTTTTTTAATCAGAGGTGATGTCTGAATGAATGACCACAATGAGCACGTTTTGCAATGCACAGCTTTTCGAAGCGGGGTTTGAGGCAGGACACAGCAACTCTCAGCTCCAGAGACATACAGAGATATAAACACGGGGCTTTGCTTGATATGACAGTGTTTGCCAAGGTCAAACGTGCCCCCCTTTACGGAGCCTCGAAGCCCCCCCTTGGGGGGGGTGTGCCCCACTATTTGAGAACCACTGGGCTAGTACAAGCTATAGAATGCTTACTTTGCACTTGGAAGATCTGGGTTCAATTCCCTGCACCAAGATTAGCCCTGATGACAGCTAGGTGAAGCCCAATAAATCAAAAATAAATAAATAGAATTTCAGGGTTTTCCTTCACACCTGTTTCACTATTCCCACACCCAAAGTTCCATAGCCCCACTACTACCAATTGGCTCCTCTCTTCTCCACACTCCACTCTCCCTCTGAGAACCACCATCTTCACCCAGTCTTGTAGTTAGTTCAGTCATCTTCTTGCCAGTATTTGCTTTAGAGATTCATAAGTCATAAGAAGGAGTCCATTGTCTGCTTTTGGGTGGAAAACATAACCCGAGGGGGCCTGGTCCAGCAGTCCTAAGTGTCAATCCATGAACCCATCAGCGTCTGGGCCATCTTTTAGGGACCTCTAGGGGACGCCCCTTCTTAAGGTCAATGTGATTTCAGAGGGAGAGAGGGCGGAGGAAGGTAGGAGAAGAGAGAGGAGAGGGAGGGGGAGACGGGATAATTGGGGGAAAACTGTATTGAACTGTCACTGCAGGACAAGTCTCAGAGGAGAGGAAACAGAGCCCTAGAGAGGATTTAGAAGCTGCAGTGGGGGGTAGAGGGTGGCTCTCTGGCTTTCTCTGGGAGCACGGGGCTCAGCTGAAGTTTAATCAGGTCGACCAGTTGTCCAAAACTTAATCTCCTCTGTTAAAGTAGCCAGCAGAAGCTGGTGTGTGTGTGTGTGTGTGTGTGTGTGTGTGTGTGTGTGTGTGTGTGTGTGTGTGTGTGTGTATGTGTGTATGTGTGTGTGTGTGTGAAATTGTGCTTACACACTTAGCAGTATCCTCCCAGCTTCTCTTCCTCCCTTCCTTCCTTCTTCCTTCCTTTCTTCTTTCTTTTTCCTTCCTTCTTTCTTTCTTCTTTCTTTTTCCTTCCTTCTTTCTTCCTTTCTTTTTTCTTTCTTTCTTTCCTTCCTTCTTTTCTTCTTCCATCTGTTTTTTGGCCACACCTCCCATTCTCTCCTCCTTACTTTCTCAGTTGCAGGTAGAAGAGAATGAGAGGGGGCAGGGGGAGGGGATTGTCATAGCTGAAGATTCAGGCAAAACTTGGGGGGAATTCTTTTTTTTTTTAGTTTTGGTTTTTGGGCCACACCCATGATGCTCTCCTGGCTCTGAGATCAGGAATCACTCCTGGGAGGACTTGGGGGACCATGTGGGATGCAGAGATCAAACTCAGGTTGGCCGCATGCAAAGCAAAAGTACCCAATATGCTATTGCTCCAGCCCCTTAGATAAATTCTTAAGTCTTCCTTCCTTCCTTTTTCCTTCCTTCCTTTCTTTTTCTTCCTTTCCTTTCCTTCCTTCCTTCCTTTATTTATTTCTTTCTCTCTCTTTCTTTCTTTCTTTCTTTCCTTTCCTTCCTTCCTTCCTTTCTTTCTTTCTTTCTTCCTTCCTTCCTTCCTTCCTTTTTCCTTCCTTCCTTTCTTTTTCTTCCTTTCTTCCTTTCCTTTCCTTTCCTTCCTTTCCTTCCTTCCTTTCTTTCTTTCTTTCTTTTTTTTTTTTTTGTGGTTTTTGGGTCACACCCGGCAGTGCTCAGGGGTTACTCCTGGCTCCATGCTCAGAAATTGCTCCTGGCAGGCACGGGGGACCATATGGGACGCTGGGATTCGAACCGATGACCTCTTGCATGAAAGGCAAACGCCTTACCTCCATGCTATCTCTCCAGCCCCCCTTTCTTTCTTTCTCTCTCTTTCTTCCTTCCTTCCTTCCTTCCTTCCTTCCTTCCTTCCTTCCTTCCTTCCTTCCTTTCTTTCTTTCTTTCTTTTTTTGGTTTTTAGGTCACACCTGGCAGCACTCAGGGGGACCATATGGGATGCCAGGATTTGAATCAATTGCCTTCTGCATGCAAGGCAAATGCCTTACCTCCATGTTATCTCACCAGCCCCTCTTGCTTTCTTTCTTTCTTTTTTCTTTCTTTCTTCCTTCCTTTCTTTTTCTGTTTTCTTTCTTTCTTATTTTTTCTTTGTTTTCTTTCTCCCTTTCTTCTTTCTTTCTTTCTTTCTTTCTTTCTTTCTTTCTTTCTTTCTTTCTTTCTTTCTTTCTTTCTTTCTTTCTTTCTTTCTTTCTTTCTTTCTTTCTTTCTTTCTTTCTTTCTTTCTCCTTTCCCACACCTGGTGATGCTCAGGAGTTACTCCTGGCTATGTGTTCAGAAATTGCTCTGGCTTGAGGGACAATATGGGACCCCAGGGATCGAACCAAGGTTCATCCTGAACAGCCGCATGCAAGGCAAATGCCCTACCACTGCACTATTGCTCTGGCCCCTTTTTGATCTTTCTTCCTTCCTTTCTCTCTTTCTCTCTTTCTTTCTTTCTTTCTTTCTTTCTTTCTTTTTCTTTCTTTCTTTCTTTCTTTCTTTCTTTCTTTCTTTCTTTCTTTCTTTCTTCTATCTGTTTTTGGCCACACCCAGCAATACTCAGCTTAATCCTGGCTCTGCCCTCAAAAATCACTGCTGGTGGTGCTGGGGACCACACGGGATGCTGGAAATCAAACCCAAGTCTGCACGTGTATGGCAACCATCCTATCCTGCACTATCTCTCCAGTCCCAGGAAACCTCTTCAAGAGGAAAAAAGTTTCCATAGTTGAACAGCTCCAGTCATAATGGCAAGTCTGAATTTTCCTTGGCACCAAGAATAGCCTTTTCCTAACCCAAGCTCTGCCCTTCTTCTCGACTATTTGTCCCATGTGTGCATTTTTTCCCCCAGACCACTGGCACAGAGTTAGGATGGATGGAAGAAGAGGCGCTGTTCCCACTTGGATTCTTTCCACGGCCTGCAGGGACGCTTGCAGTTGGCACTGGAGATGAAACAAGGGAGGGGGCGCTGCTTTGATGGGAACCTGGGGGAGGGGTGGGGATTTTTCCATCTGGAATCACAAGGCTCTTGGAGGCAGGACCAAATAGAACTGAGTCTGTGTGTATGGAGACAAAGCTGCTTTTTTAAATGGGTTGTGCAAACAAGACGAGGATTTTAACACAATGGCCAAGAGATAGGAAACCGAACTGAGTAATAAAATTCCTTGAGCAGATAGTAAAGGCTTGGAAAGCTTTGAAATCAAAGGCAGGTGGTGTGGAGGAAACAGTTAAGCGGAAGAACCTCAGCCAGCCAGTCTCTGTCCCGGGAACTGAGGTCATCTCTCAGCTTCCAGGGAACATGCTTCCTTAGGCATCTGGAGAGTGGAAGGGTGTAAATCACCCTAAGGACTTTTGTAAATGCTGAGTGTTCATGTCAGCACTATTAATGAATATCCACGGAGCTGCACTTAAGCCAAGTTCCAAGGTATAATTAGACGCACTGAACAATGATTTAAAGTAGATTGTGTGTTTGCGTGAAGCTCCCAGCATGCAATTAGTGGGATGGTTGCTAATCTCCCAGAGTAGGGGAGATGAGAGCCATCTGTCCCAGCCTGCATCTTAAGCCCTTCCTCCGGAAGAGCAATTTGTGGCACCTAATAGTGCCCAAAAGGAGGCCTCCTTGCCCTCAGATCCCGCCTTCCAACAAGCTATGTGACTGACCGCAGTCCCTGGAGCCCCCTCTCTAATTTCTATTATCTACAGCAGCGGGTCATGGGGCCCCCAATTTTCCAACTCTCTTAAAGCAGTGCATCACTTTTTCCCCCTTCCAAGGAAAGCTTTAGGACTGAATCCAATTTGCAAATATTCCTGCTCACTTGGAGCAAATGTGCCGCTGATCGGGCAATAGAGAAAAATAGCTCAGTTCTTTGTGCTTTAAATCCCCAAGCAGCTGCCTGCAATATATCAGCTTGCTCTCTGCAAATATGGAGTGTTTCATAAATATCGCACAGGAAAAATTGGGCGCTTCCATGGAAAACCATGTGCCATTTCGAGTCCACCCTTCCTCATAATGGGGCTGTCATTCTAACGGGACCCTTTCCTGGTCTTTGAGCTATTTTTCCGGCATTGTAATCTCTAGAAAACAGATCACAAAGGCAAATACCATAATTCTTGTTTAATGACATCCAAACCAATCTGTCCTGTGAAGGATCAGTAATTTCCCTCCATACCCTCTTTGGAAAAGGCCAGTTTCCTTCTACTTGTACATTCATTTCAGCATTCAGGAGTCCACATAAATTTGTCCTGAACATTAAAACTTCGCACCAATTCTCCTTAATAATGAACTAGGGGGCCAGAGAGATAGCATGGAGGTAAGGCATTTGCCTTTCATGCAGGAGGTCATCGGTTCAAATCCCCAAATCCCATATGGTCCCCCGTGCCTGCCTGGAGCAATTTCTGAGCCTGGAGCCAGGAGTAACCCCTGAGCACTGCCAGGTATGACCCAAAAACCACAAAAAAAAAAAATAAATAAATAAAATAATGAACAAACAGTCTTATCATCATCATCATCATTATTTTGTTTTTGGACCACATCCGGCAGCAGCACTCAGGGGTTACTCCAGGCTCTGGCTCAGAAATCGTTCCTGACAGGCTCGGGGAACCATATGGGATGCCAGTGATCAAACCCAGGTCAGTCTTGGGTGCATGGCAAACGCCCTTCTACTGTGCCACTCCAGTCCCAAGCTAGATAAGAGTCTTGAATGCACTTGCTTATGTCTATAGGAGGGTCAGAATTCAAGCATTGTTAGAAATTGGTCTTCAGCAGTATCTCCCCCCTCTCTCAACCACATCAACACGCCACCCCCACGTCAAAGACACATTAACACCAGGGCTGCAATCTGTGCTATTTAAGCCACAAGTATGTGTGAGCCACAGTGGTGCAGGCTGGCATCCACATATTAAAATAATTCTTCAGAGGCTCCAAAAATGTTGTGAGTCTAGGGTCCTCCTTGTCCTTTAGAAAACACTCCTGAGCTCTGGAGTGGGGGCTGCTTCCAAAATTTCAGCTAGGCACAGCATCAGGCTGCTTTGGGGACTGACAGAAAATGGTATATGACAGGAGGGAATTAAAAAACCAAGGAGTGAGTGTGGATTTGGGAGGCCTGCATTATCCAAGAGGGATTCTTCCTGTTCAACTTCAGTGTACAAAGGCAGGAATCTTCTCTCTCTTTCCTGTATGGATACAAAGGCTGAGTTTAGGGCCCTGGAAGCAGTCCAGGAGATGATCACATCCCTTCCCTCCTTTCTGGATGAGCTCACTGGAACGTAGAAGCAGGTCAGCCAGGGGCTACTGCTGGAATTCAAGGCCAAGTGTCCTGCATTTATTTCTTGTGTTGCACTCTTGTTTTGTTTTTTGTTTTTTTTTTTGTTTTTGTTTTTAACACTCACTCACTGCCTACTGGGCCTGCAGCCAACACAAGGGGTGATCAGAAGGAGCATCACAGTTTGGAACACTTGGCCCCTTGGCCCTCTGCCTGCTTTAAGCAGAAATGTTCTTTTTCCCTGGGGATGGGGAAGGGGGGATAGTGGCAGGGCAGAAGGCTGAGGCTGTGAGAACTCCAGATTATGATTCCTGAAGTCTAAACATTTGGGAAGAATAACAGGGAGAGAAGGAGGAGACTTGCAGAGCAGTAAGGAAGACTTAACTGAAGATTCACAATAGATGCTAAAACTATTAAGAAGAAATGGGGGACAGTCTCTCCACTTGGATTTTACTCCTGATTGCTCAGGGGGCCAGGTTAGGTGAGGTACATTATCAAACCCAAGTTGGCTGTGTGCAAAATAAGCACCTTACCTGCTATGCTATCTCTCAGGCCCCCAAATCTTTTTTTTCCTCTTCTTTTTTGGTTTTTGGGCACAACCAGTGGCACTCAGGGGTTACTCCTGGCTCTACACTCAGAAATTACTCCTGGCAGGCTGGGGGACCATATGGGATGCCAAGGATTAACCCAGGGTGGACCTCATGAAAAGAAGCACCCTACCCTCTGTGCTATCATTCAGGGCCCCAATCTTCGCAGACCATTTAAAAAATAGTGGAGAGGGTAGAAGCACAGAGGGTAAAAGGGGAGAATCTCTCTAAAGGGCTCAGCAGGAATTTTCTACAATATGCCCTGCAAGAAAAGGGATCAGGACCCAGAATCTATCCAGAAAGGTTCAGAGGAACTGACCAAGGTCAAGGAGAGAGAGAAAGAGAGAGAGAGGCCTTTTATCAGGGCCATGTGGTTATTTTGTTTGTTTGTTTGTTTTTGTTTTTGTTTTTGTTTTTGGGCCACACCCGGCGGTGCTCAGGGGTTACTCCTGGCTGTCTGCTCAGAAGTAGCTCCTGGCAGGCACGGGGGACCATATGGGACACCGGGATTCGAACCAACCACCTTTGGTCCTGGATTGGCTGCTTGCAAGGCAAACGCCGCTGTGCTATCTCTCCGGGCCCGGCCATGTGGTTATTGTGACATCCCAAGAACTAGTTTTCTTTCAGAAGAGATTAAAGAAAAGGGGTTCCAAAAAAAGAAGAGAGATGAACATCATATTAGGAAATGCTTTTAATCCCAATATTTATTTTGTTTTGTTTTGGGTCATACCAAGTGGCCCTCATGGGTTACTCCTGACTCTGCACTCAGAAATTACTCCTAGCAGGCTCAGGAGACCATATGGGCTACCGGGGATTGAACCTGGGTCGGCTGTGTGCAAGGTAAATGCCCTACCCTCTGGACTATTGTTTGGGCTCTAATCCCAACACTTCTAAGCCCTCATTGGTATTGCTCCACCCCACCATCATGCCCTCTGTGACCCACAAAACACATTATTGCCCCCCTTTGCTTCTAGAAATAGCTTTGGGATCCAATTCTGCCTACTGGGAGAGAAAGGGACGTCTCAGCGACTTACAAGAAAAATTTTCTTTTCCCAATGAGAGGAGAGGTGAGAAGGGGGTGGAAGGTCCCACTAGGCTGTTTTCTCCCCACTATGAGCTGCCTGGCATGAGGAGGAAGGCTAAAAGCACATACAAAATACAAAGACTAGAAAAAACTAGTCCTTGATTATGCTACCAAGCTATTGTTTTTGTTTGCCTAGTTGGTTGGTTTTTGGGCCACACCCAGCAGCGCTCAGGGATTACTCCTGGCTCTGTGCTCAGAAATCACTCCTGGCAGCCTCAGGAAATCATATGGGATGCCGAGAATCGAACCAAGGTCCATCCAGGGTTAGCCGCATGCTAGGCAAATGCCCTACCACTGTGCTATTGCTCTGGCCCCTGGATCACACATGCTGAGACTTCTTAATTACATGAGAAAACCAAGTAATTCTCCAGGTTAAACTCTTGCAGGTATTCTCAGTGTGTAGCCAAAAGCACTTCTACACTCAGGGCTGTGCTGGGATGTGTAGAAGATGAGCTGGGCTCTTCCCTCTAGACAAGAACTTGGTACTCAAGAGGACACCATGAGTAATAGGGACACCTGGTCAATGTCCTTCAAAATGAAACAACTTAAAGTTATGTTTTCAAGTCTTAAATGGAAAATCACAGCAGTTCCACTCCCCAGAATTTCCCCCCAGAAAGTATATTCAAAGACAGTGGTGAATAGTAAACATATCACAGAGGAAATCATGACATGCTCTAAATGTTCAACCACAGGGGTTGAAATTATAACCCCTAGAGAAATGAAAATTATAGCCCATACGTAGTTATCATGAAGTCATGAACAATCATGATGGTGTTTTATACTAAATGGTAGGTATTCTCCAGAAAATAATAAGAGCCAAACAGGTTATTAACAGTGTGTCATATAAATTCACTCATGCAGAAAAACATCTCTGAGTTAAAATCCATGCCCCAAAAGGGTCAGGGCTAGCTGACATTGAGAGATTGGTTTAAACAAAGATAATAAGCTCTCTTGTACTCTGTTTAAAAAAAAAAAAAAAGAGTTGCTTTACACAAGTTGCCTTACACAAAATTATTACAACTGGTATTTTTTGCCCCTGTGGGAGAAAACAGCATGCAGATACTCACTGAGACATCTGCTTTTTCTTCTCGCCTTTTCCCTTCAAAAAAAAAAAAAAAACAAAAACCTGCTTTGAGTTGTGTTTCAGAAAGAAATATTTAGAAAAGCATCATCCAGAAGACAAGGTGGCCTGATGGCTTTAGTTCCCCATCCGTTTGACCTAAAACCTACCTCCTGTTCTTTCAAGATATAGACTGACGTAGCCGGAGAGATAGCATGGAGGTAAGACATTTGCTTTGCTTGCAGAAGGACAGTGGTTTGAATCCTGGCATCCCATATGGTTCCCCGAGCCTGCCAGGAGCAATTTCTGAGCATAGAGCCAGGAGTGACCCCTGAGCACTGCTGGGTGTGACCCCAAAGAGAGAGAGAGAGAGAGAGAGAGAGAGAGAGAGAGAGAGAGAGAGAGAGAGAGAGAGAGACTGCAAGGCATTTCCAGCTCTTCTTTCTACTCATAAAAATATTTTCTGGGGTCAGAGAGATAGCATGGAGGTAAGGCGTTTGCCTTTCATGCAGGAGTTCATCGGTTCGAATCCCGGCGTCCCATATGGTCTCCCGTGCCTGCCAGGAGCAATTTCTGAGCCTGTAGCCAGGAATAACCCCTGAGCACTGCCGGGTGTGACCCAAAAACCACAAAAAAAAAAAAAAAAAAAAAAAAAGAAATTTTTCTGAAACAAAGGGACAGGACTAAAATCAGAGCATTGCTCCTACCTTCCTTGCACTCCAGACTGCAATAACACCTCCTCCTTCTCTCACAGGCCAGTGTGGTGGTGTTTGGCTAATGGTGCATAAGGCAGCAAATCCACGTTCAACTTCAGGTCTACAATGCATGTGATTCTGCATTGTGAGTCTGCAGTGATTATTCTTTTTCTGGAGGTGGCGGTGTGCATAGCCAGCATTGCTCTGGAGTTAACTCCTAACACTGCACTCGGGGGTTATTCCTGGCAGAGCTCAAGAGATCAGAGAGGGTGCTAGGCATCAAACCTAGGTTGGCTGCATGCAAGGCAAGTGCCCTGCCTGCTATATTCTCTCTGACTTCAGCAGTAATGATTCTTACATGGTGGCATAAGGTAGATTTTTCTTGTCTTTGCATTTTGGTGGGGGAGAAGCTTTTTATATTTTCTGCCTTAAACACATGTCTATAATATTTATTTCTTTAATATGTCCACCTAGGACTTAGAAATGTTATATATAATTTAGTAAGGTTATATCATGCTAACAGAAGAAAATGAAGAGCTTTTAAAATCTATCAAATTGGAGACAGAGCCATAGTACAGCAGGAAGAGTACTTGCCTTGCTCACAGCCAACCTGGGTTCAATCCCCAGCATCCCATATGGAATTCAGAGTACCACCAGGAGCAATCCTGAGCACAGAGCCAGGAGTAACTCCTGAGCACTGCCAGGTATGGCCCAAAAAGTTAAAAAGAAAATCTACCAACTATTTGAAGACAGTACAGTAAGAGAGGAGGAGGGGTAGAGTAGCCAAGTCTACATTCAGATCTCACACAATGTGAAGAACTTCAAAGAACTAAGTACTACTTGGGGAAGAAACCATTACACTCAGGTTAAATAGTATGTGTGGGACTGTGCGCTATAGATACCCCCTATATTTTACTCTTCCAGTGATATAATATATATTAAAATAAAACCTGGAATTAGGGACCAGAGCAATAGCAGAGTGGTTAGGGCACTTGCCTTATAGGCAGCCAATCCAAATTTAATCCCCAGCATCCCATATGATCCCCTGAGCACTTCTAGGAGTAATTCCTGAGTGCAGATCTGGTAATAACCCCTGAGTATTACCAAGTGTGTCCCCCCAAAACTAAATAAATAATAAAATAATAATAATAATAATAATAATTCCATAATTATGTTTGAGTTTTGTAGAAAATCTCTAAACAACACATTTTGGTTCTATAATATTGACAGAGTATGTCTGTCATTCAGGCAGTGTAAATATAGACAGATATCTGCCATTCAGGCATTATGAATAGCTTCTCAAAAAATATCAATACTTCTGGGGCCGGCGAGGTGGCGCTAGAGGTAAGGTGTCTGCCTTGCAAGCGCTAGCCAAGGATCAGGACCGTGGTTCGATCCCCGGCGTCCCATATGGTCCCCCCAAGCCAGGTCCCCCCAAGCCAGGGGCAATTTCTGAGCGCTTAGCCAGGAGTAACCCCTGAGCATCAAACAGGTGTGGCCCAAAAACCAAAAATAATATATATATATATGAATACTTCTAAGGTTAAGGTCTTTTCCACTTTTCTTTGATTTATGTTGCTATGATGACCCAGAGACATGCACACACACACACTTGGTTGTGATGCTTCTGCCAGGATCACATTCAGTGCCAGAGATCCACACTCCAGATCTCACACCTATAAGGCAGTTGTCACTCCATAATTCAACCCTTTATGGGCCACCTACTTAACTTTTGAATTATTTGTGAGGTCAGAGAGACAGAACATGTGTTAAGGCTTGCCTTGTGCATAGCTGATCTGGGTCCAGTCTCCAGAACCACATAACATCCCCCAAGCCAAGCCCCACCAGGAGTAATCCCTGAGCACTCCCCTATGTGGCCCAATAACCAAAATCTAAAACAACAGCAGCAACCCCAAAAATTGGATGCAACATCTAATTTTTCACTCGCTCTACACCAGGGAAGCCTGAGTCATACCAAGCCCTTTGAATTTCTTAGAAGCACAAACACATTAAAGGTTCTCTCAACTTCCAGAATACTTGGAAATCATAAATAGCACATAAATTCTGGAAAATTCTGTAGGCCCGATTCACTTCAGATGACTCAGATGCAACCTAGATTAATAACTGAGCTTAAACCTATTATGTAGGCACATAATAGATAATATTCAGCATTCTTTAGCACAGCATTAAAACAACTGTGATTACATTTAACATTTGAGTATAGAAAAAGATGAAGAGGCGTGGCAGAATCAGACAGCCCAAAATATGCCACTGTGTCCTCGGAACTATTTTGAGCTAGAGACATTTAAAAAATAGTAGATGCAAGAAGGTCATTCTGACTCCCCGCTATTCCACTGAAAGCAGGAATACTTCTGCCACATGTTTTCTCCTTCCATACTGGGAGAAGAGAAATCTCGTGGCCAAGAGGCTGAAGGCCCAAGGAGATCTGTGCAAACAGACCTTACTACAGTCATTTATCTCCCTTTAATCTCCCTTTAATTACCATTTTGGTTGCTAATTTGTAATTGTGTTAGTTCAACACAGCCCATTAGTATGGGTTAGAGTGCTCCATGTGCTTTTCAATGCCAGAGATCCATCCTGAAGCCCTATGTGCCAGCCCTTGAGCAATCTTGTGGTCTTACTTTCTTTTTTTGGCGGGGGTGGGGGGTGGGGGGGGGGTGGTCACACCCGGCAGTGCTCAGGGGTTACTCCTGGCTCTAGACTCAGAAATCGCTCCTGGCGGGCTCGGGGACCATATGGGATGCTGGGATTCGAACCACTATCCTTCTGCATGCAAGGCAAATGCCCTACCTCCATGCTATCTCTCCAGTCCCAAAACTTGTTTTTTGATTTTTTGTTTTTTGGGGGTTTTATTTTTTTTGGTTTTTGGTGATCTTACTTTCAACATATTTTTTAGAATGAAGAGGTACTATGAAGGCAAAATTGCCCAAGGTATAATAAATAAAAAATAAAGTCATAATTTTATTCAAGCAGAAATAATCACTGTCATCTTTCTTATATTTCTTCTGGTCTTCACATAGCCTATATATTTGTATACATAAATATGTTTATATATGTTTACTTAATTGATATTGTAAAATATATCATTACTTTTGTATGAAAATGTGATTACCTGGGGCTGGAGAGATAGCATGGAGTTAAGGCATTTGCCTTACATGCAGAAAGTTATTGGTTCGAATTCCGGCATCCCATATGGTCCCTCAAGCCTGCCAGGAGTGATTTCTGAGCATAGAGCCAGGAGTAACCCCTGAGCGCTGCTGGGTGTGACCCCCAAAATATGTGATTACCTTAGCTTATGCACACATTATATATACACATACACATAAACACACACATATATATATGTATTTGGGTGAACAGTGCTAGGTCTCAAATACATAGCCTCACACACATAGTAAGCATTCTACTACTGAACTTTGCCCCTGCCTGTTCAGAGTTTTATAATTGAGGAGGTTAGACCACACCCAAGGTGCTCAAGGCTTACTCCTGGCTCTTTGCTTCTGGTGCTCTGTGTTCCTAATGATGCCCAACATATATGATGCCAGATCAAACTGGGATCAGCTTCTGTACTCTCATTTTGTTGTTGTTGTTGTTGTTGTTTTGGATCTCACCCAGTGGTGTTCAGGGGTTACTTTTAGCTCTGTGCTCAGAAATTGCTCCTGGCATGCTCGGGGACCATATGTGATGCCGGGGATCAAACCCAGGTCCATCCCGGGTTGACCATGTGGAAGAAAAATGCCCTACTCCTCGCTGTGCTATCGCACCGGCCTCAACCCCTGTACTCTCTTTCTTAGCTCTTATCATTTCTAACAATATATTGTTCACACCATTCCATACTACCTAATGTTCTTCTCCTTTAATATTCTTTTATTTTAATATTTTTAGATCAAAAGGTATCATATACAACATCATTGTCTTTTGTTTTGTTTTGGCTCTGGGTTCATACCTGGTGACTCACAGTGGTTATTCCTGGCTCTGTGCTTAGAAATTACTTCCGGCAGTCTTGGAAACCATATGGGATTCTGTGGATTGAACTCAGGTCAGCTGCATGCAAGGCAAATACCCTACCCATGTGCTATCACTCGATACTGTTGTGTATGTAAATATTTTGGGGGATTACTATGTTGCTCACCCTAAACTGATTAGGTGATTGTGCCCTACCCTAGGGTGTGACCTGGCATTCTGCCCCCACCCTAGGGTAGGACCTGATTCTACTTCCACCATTGGTTGGTATCTGATCCCACCATTGGGTGGTACCTGACTCTGGATTATAAAAACAAGGGTCTGTGGAAGTCCGGAGCTTTTTGCTGGCTGGAACTGAATCTGAGTCTTTGGACTTCAGTTTTGTCCATCCGAATAAAGCAAATATTTCCACGAGCCTGATTGTCTGCGAGCTGTTTACCCGCCGTTTCACCTCAGAACCGTGGGCTAGACAGGGTGGCAGACGCGTACTCCGAGCTGGAAGAAAAGGGCCTCATTCTCCATCCCTCCATCAGTCAACCTCTTCAGGGGCTGTCCTGCTACATAATGGCGCCCGAACAGGGACCTGAACCCTGGACCCTCAGAACTGTAAGTGAAATACTTCATTGGAAATTTCCTATGCTGACCATCAAATGGTTTCTGTGGTTAGTCATGTGGATTTTACCACCCTTAGTCTTACGCATTGGTGCTCTAGTATACAAGTGGATCATTCCATTTTGTTTAAAACTAATTGGTTTTGATCTAAGGACAATCACTGCAGTTGGATGGTTGTGGTCTATATTTTAAATGAAAAGTGTAGTGTCTCTAGCCATCATAGTTTGTGGAATTTCTGTGTTGACTAACGTTATTATTATGAGCATAGTTATTTGCTGGTATTTAGGAAATAGAAAGTGTAGAAATGGTGAGGCTAAAACCAGTATAGATAATAAGGAAATTTATCTGACGAAAACTCAGACCAAGGTGCAGGCTGACAAATCCAGCCCCACCATCAACAATATAGAAATTTTTGCTGGAAGAAAAACAACTCAGAATGTTAAGCCTGATTCTAGTAAATTGCTTGACAGTAGTGACTCAGATAATGATCAACCTCCAGTGCTAACTCCACGAGGGAGGCCTCCTTCTAGTCACAAAATTGAATCACAGAGCAGAGCAGATTCAAACGATGAACCACATGCTCGGTCTCAGAGCTCTATTCAGAGTAATTTTGCTAATCAGGCCTTATCCCCTATAGATGGGGTAAATGTTTCTAACTATGTACCCTATCAGATGGAAGAATTAGATCGGTTTAAAAGAGCATGTAAAGAACATGGGCCAAAATCGCCGTACAGTGTGGAGTTATTAAGACTTTGGAGTCATAACTCATCGTGGACTTTGTATGATTTTAAAAGAATCGCTGAAATATGCCTGTCGTCCAAACAGCGAACTGAATGGGAAATGTACTATTCAGAAGGCGTAAAAGCTAAATTATATAGTCCGGATGGTATGAAAAAGCAAGTGGCAGGTGTTACTCTATCGTATGAATTATTGATGGCAGAAAATCAATTTGCAAATATTCAGACACAAGCAGCTTTACCTAAGGAAATCTTAAATTTAATTAGGGAGATTGCATTGTCATCATGGGAAAAAATTGATTCTAACAGCATTGGTAGAGGAAACTTTTTAAAAATTACCCAAGGCCCTTATGAGTCATTTGCAGAGTTTGTAGGTAAGATTAAAGATGCACTGAAGTTACACGTGGAAGATGAGGAGATGAGAAACTTCCTAGTAAAATCTTTGGCCTATCATAATGCAAATTCAGCCTGTAGATTAGTATTGAATACATTAAATGAAAAGTCAGATCTGAATGATTACCTTTATGCCTGCCGGAATGTCTATGTGGAACCCCAACCCCCACCCCACTCAGACTCAGTACAAACCTTCCCAGTTACCAAGGGAACAATGCCTTACTCCCCTCGGGGACAGAACACTTTCCGGAAACCAGGTCTTTGCCCAAAATGCAAAAGGGGTCGTCACTGGGCGAAAGATTGCAGATCCAGAAACCTCATTAATAATAACCTAAGTAGAGGTTTCAACACAGTCCCCAGGAGGCAAATCGCCTGCTACCATTGTGGAAAACAGGGACATATCAAAAGAAATTGTCGTCTCCTTATAAATTCAGCTCCCCAAGAACACACATACAAGATGCAGGGAAACGCCCACAGGGCCTCCCCCCAGGCCCTTCCAAATCAGGGGCAAAGTTCACAGACAATAATCCTTCCAAGCCCAGCCCAAGAAAATTCATCACGATAAGGGAATTAATCCACTCCACTTCAGGGAGTGCCGGATTAGACATATTATGCCCAGAGGACATTACAATTTACCCAGGAGCATGCCCTTACATGTTAGAAACTGGCATTGTAGGCCCGCCACCCCCAGATACCATGGGTTTGATTCTTGGCAGAAGTTCCCTCAACATAAAGGGTATATCAGTAATCACTGGTGTCATTGACTCAGATTCTATGGGAGAAATCATTGTAGTTATTATTGTACCAGTTACATGGACCTTTAAAAAAGGAGAAGCGATTGCCCAGATAGTAATAGTGCCTTATGTCAAATTTGGGACTTCAGATAAGACTAGAATTGGAGGTTTTGGAAGCACAGATCCGGATGCTGCTCAAAACCCAATCGTGGCTCTGGTTACTAAATGTAAAGATGAACACCCAATGATCAAACTTCACTTGGAAGGCAAACCCTTTGATGGAATGATAGATACGGGTGCTCAGGTTACCGTAATTTCTGATAAAGAATGGCCAGAAAATTGGCCTCTTCAGGAAATCCCGTATTCCCTAGAAGGAATAGGAGGCCTGAGTTCCTGTCTGTTGCGTACGAGGACTATACTATTTTACGGCCCAGAAAATCAAAAAGCAATAATCAGACCCCACGTGGGCCCATTTTCACCATCCCTGTGGGGCCGTGACCTACACAAACAGTGGAAAGCAGAATTCCACATCCCATTAGCTCCAGAAGAGCCCGAACCTTCTTTTGATTTAAAAACCAAAAATTTTTAGTGGGGGCCACTACCGTAAAAACACCAGCACCAATAAAAATAAAATGGAAATCTGATGAACCAATTTGGACAGGTCAGTGGCCCCTTAAAACTGATAAATTAAAGGTGCTGACAGAATTAGTGGAGGAACAGCTAAGTTTAGGACATATTGAACCATCTTTTTCTCAATGGAATTCACCTATATTCACTATAAAAAAGAAATCCGGTAAATGGAGACTTTTGATGGATCTTAGAGCTATAAATTTATTCATGATACCTATGGGCAAATTGCATACTGGTTTACCATCACCTGTAGTTATTCCAAAGGAATGGCCACTAATTATAATTGATCTGAAAGACTGCTTCTACCATATTCCTATCCACCCAGATGATAAAAAACGTTTTGCATTCTCAGTTCCTTCTCTCAATAATACCCATCCCTGCAGATGTTTCCAATGGACTGTTCTCCCCCAAGGCATGCTGAATTCCCCAACCATGTGTCAGTTTTTTGTAGATAAGGTTTTGAGCCCTGCTCGTGAAAAATTTCCTCAAGCCATGATATTTCATTATACAGATGATATCTTGCTCACAATGAACAATGGAACAGATTTACAGGAATTATACTCTTATGTTACTGACTGTTTACAAACATCAGGACTGAAAATAGCTTTAGAAAAAATACAGATAATGCCACCGTATCAATATTTGGGTTTTATTTTGGACCGGACGTCTATACGTCCACAAAAATTTTCTATCAAAAAAGAAAACCTCAGAACGCTTAATGATTTTCAGAGACTTTTAGGTGACGTAAATTGGCTCCACCCTGCACTAGGAATCCCAAATGCAGAGTTATCTAATCTGTTTAAAACGTTGGAGGGTGATCCTGCTTTAGATAGCCCGAGAAATTTAACAACAGCTGCCAAAAATGAATTGGACATCTTCTTGAGCAGATTACAAAAATCGTTTCTCTCAAGATTCATCCCAGGAGAAAAGGTATTACTGTTAATCTTCCCTACTATAGAAACCCCCACAGGGGCCTTGATGCAACAGTCAGGACCTTTGGAATGGGTGTATTTACATAACAAACAACCTCGCTCAGTTGTCCCCTACTTGCAACTGATTTCAGAGATTATTATCAAGGCAAGACTCAGATCTATATCTTTACTAGGTTTTGACCCAGATATAATAGTTTTGCCAGTACCAAAAAAGGAAATTGAGTCAATATTGCCAATTAATGAATCTCTACAAAGGGCCCTCTCAGATTTCACAGGAGAAATATCCTCCCATTATCCAGCAGGAAAAATTTGGGACTTTTTAAAGAAAACTCAGTTTGTTATTTCTTCAATTGTTCGGGATTCCCCTATTCCCAATGCCAAGGTTTTTTACATTGATGGATCCCAAAATGGAAAAGGAGGAATAACTGGAGACAACATTAATATGACCATAGATACCAAATATAAATCTGCACAGAAAGTTGAATTAGCAACGTTAATTTACCTATTAGAAAATGTATCTGAAGCCATGAATATAGTTTCTGATTCTTTGTATGTGGTAAATTTATGTCATGTGATAGCCACTGCATCCCTTAATGCTAATAACCCGATCATACAGAACTTACTTAAACAATTACAGCAGCTTCTTCAAAAACGAACTGAGCCCATCTTCATCACGCATATTAGAGCCCACTCAGGTCTTCCAGGACCTATGGCTCAAGGAAATAAAACTGCTGACTTGCTAGCAATGCCTATATTTAAATCACCTATAGAGGAACATTCAGCCCTACACACAAATGCTCGCCGTTTACATGTGAATTACCAAATTCCATGGAGGCAAGCTAGAGAAATTGTAGAAAACTGCAACGTATGTGCACCGTTAACAAAAAAGACTCACATAGCAGGAGCAAACCCAAGAGGCTTACAGTCTAACGAACTTTGGCAAATGGATATAACTCAAACAGATTTATTTCCAAGGAAACCTTATCTTCATGTTGTGGTGGACACTTATTCTCAGTTTATGTGGGCAATTCCCATGTCTTCTCAAAAATCTAAGGCTGCTTGTAGTTTTCTTTTACAATGTTTCTCTGTGATGGGTATTCCATATTCTATAAAAACTGATAATGGGCCAGCCTATGTTAGCAAAACTTTTGAATTTTTTTGTAAGGAATGGCAGATAAGACATCTCAGAGGAATTCCTTACAATTGTAGGGGACAGGCCATTGTAGAAAGGACTCACAGAACCTTAAAAACTCAATTGCAAAAAAATAGAAAAAGAGGTTTACCACCAACGGATTTGTTATCTTTGACTCTTATCACACTAAATTACTTTAACTTACCCCAAGGGGAAAGTTACACTGCAGCGGAAAGACATTTTAAAGAAGATATTCAGAGACAAGAAACAACCCATAAACCTATTTGGATCAAGGAGGATGAAAAATGGATAGCTGGCTATCTTCTCCTAAGAGGAAGGGGTTATGCCTATGTTTCTATAAAGGATGACCCTCCCAAGAAATTTTGGGTTCCATTACGTCTTGTTAGAAATCGGGCTAGCACAAATGATCAGGTTCAGACTACAAACTCCCCTTCAGAGAAAAAACAGAATACTTCAGACACTAACAGCAGTAATATTACTGAGGTCTCTGGGGCAGGGAACGATTTAGCTGTCACACACCATACAATGAGTGAGACTGATGGTAGTGATAAACCCTTACACTCCGAGATGCAAAAGGAAAGACAGGAACCTGTCTTAACTGGGCTCCAAAATATAGGAAACTCTTGCTACATAAACTCAATATTGCAATGCTTGTATAATATTTCAGACTTAACTCAGTATTTTTATAAAGATCATTATAAAAAGGATATTAACAAGAAAAATCCGATGGGGCATGAAGGTAAATTAGCCGAAGAATTTGGTCGGCTCATCAAAACCATGGGAAATGGATTTCATAGATATATTAACCCTGAAAGCTTCAAAGTAACAATTGGTTTACTTAATGACCAGTTTGCTGGACACAATCAGCAGGATCCTCACGAACTACTGATGTTCCTTATAGAGGGATTACATCAGGACTTGCTTACTGTAAATCTAATGACAGACAAAACTACACATCTTATGGGAAATGAAAATTATGAACAATTTAGTCCAGAACACCAAAAGGCTCATAAATCTATTATTTATGATCTCTTTCAAGGACAATTCAAATCTATACTCCAGTGTCTCACTTGCCACCAAAAGTCTGAGGTTTATGAGACATTTGTTCATTTGTCTCTGGCTGTTACATCTACAGATAAATGTACATTACAGGAATGCCTCTCTGAATTTTTTAAAGAAGAAGAATTAAGAAATGACAACAAAGTTCTGTGCAACAGTTGCAAAAATAGAAGGGATTTTTCAAAGAAAACGTACTTATGGAAACTGCCACCAGTACTTATAATACACTTGAAACGTTTTGCTTTTGATGGCAAACAAATAAAAAAATTGCATACTTATGTAGATTTTCCTTTAGAAGACCTCAATTTAGAGGAATTCACTTCAGAGAATAAAAGCAAGATTAAGAAATACAACTTATCATCGGTGTCAAACCATTATGGTAAAGTTCACTATGGGCACTGTACTTCATACTGTAAAATTGCTGCAAAACAACACTGGATCAATTTTGATGACAAGAAGATCAAAAAAGTCCCTAATACATTGGTGAAATCCACAGCAGCATACATCCTGTTTTATACTTCTTAAAGATCTACAATGAACACCAGATAATCATTTCACTTCCTTATCAGTTGCTATTAATGCTCTAGGATTCTTTCCACAGGCATGATCAATGAATATAGATTGAAAATCATGAATCCCCAATGTGTTTCCTTGTAGGATGGATTTATGTCTTAATTTCATTATTGCTCTATGTCTCAGTTAATCATGAAATTTTACAAATTAATTTAGTCAAGGTTCACCTGAAAGAGAAATTTCTCATCATATTAATGTTGTTTTTCTTTCTAGGTATACTCATTTAACGACTTTCACTCTTTTTATTTTAACATCATTGCTTTATTTCCCTCAATTTAGGTTTTAAGACGCTGACATAATGATAATTTTAGGTGGACTTTCTTCACAGTGCTTCTTGCCTATGATTGATTATCATAAAGTTACTGTTATACAATAACTTTATATATATACTGATATACACGTATAGTAGAGTTGTCCATGTTTGTATTACGCATGAAATTCTCTTTCAGATCTGCTAGGCAAAACCATAAAAAAAAAATTTTTTTTTTGTGAATTTGAAATGATTTATCTAAACAATTGCCGGCTATTACATTTTAAGAAGCTTTTAGTTGATTCAGCTGAATTCTCTTTTCTTTTGCTCTATTTTGGATCCTTTCCAACAAATATTTTTTAGTATGAGTGAGTGTTATGGCCATATTTTTTGTGAAGTCTGTGTGTGTATGTCTTGTTTAGTGTCTGTCCGTTCTGCATATTTTGTATATAGTTCCCTTTTTCCTAACTTTATCTTCCCCAATTTAGTCTTCCTTATCCTTCTTTCTCTCTTCCTAGTCCTTAACATTTTAATTTTCAGGATCCCCTTCACATGTGCAACTCATCTCCTTCACCCACAACTACAAGCTTCCTGATCTCGGCTGGAAGAAGAAATCCGTGACTGTTGGAGTTTTACACCATATATGCTGCAAACTTGTTGGAAATGAAGCCACCTGGAATTTGTGTCACAATGTAACCCCAGAGAAAAGATCCATGGACAAGACCCACAGTCTCTGGATCCCAGTTAAACTGTGCTATCTGAATTTCTGGTTTTCCATCCACATACACAATGCTATTGTTGACCGTTTCTACAATGGCTACCCCAAGATTGCACCGATTCCAAAGGAAATACAGAAGCCCAACCAACTTATGATGTAATGATGTAACACTTGGGGATGCCCCAACACATGGATGACTGTACTGGCCTTCCTTCTTCATTCAGCTTGATGTTATCTCCTGTACAAGGCTTCAACCCGCCTTTCCAGACCCATCAAGTGTCTTCTGCCGGTCTTTTTGGAGTTCCAGACCCCTCATATTTACAGATTGGTATTGAACTCTGTAGAAATTTCATCTGTTGTTTTTCCTATAACTGTAATCCTTTGAAGTTATATTTGGTACTACACTTCTTTTGACTATCGTAATTAATGTTTTTCTATTTTAGTTTTTAATATTAGGAATCGATGTTGTATTACATTAAGGTTTTGCTTTCTTGACTTTAGGTTTGTGAGTTAGATATTATTGTCTATAATTTCCTAAATGATATTTTTGTCTGTCTCAGGGTTTTTTTGCGTGGGCACATCATAGGCAAAATACTAGGTTTATAGAAGGTTCCATCCATTTTGGATGGGCCCTCAAGTTGTTTATTTACACAGGGAGGGTCTCTGCCTTAAACATTTTGTTTTGGTTTGTGACTTAAGCTCCCATCTATAAATAGTCGACATCAATTTCAGACATCTTATGGACTTCAGACAGGATTAAGAACTTGGACTAAGTTCAGATACCTATTGATCATCATTGCAGTGGCTCCCCACTGTGCAGAGGGTGTATGTGCCTCTTCTTCCGAAATAAAGGCCTAGTTCAATGCCCTCAAAGATGGGCTTTCTGGTCTACCTGAACTTGAATGAAAATGGAGCTGGAGAGAGAGCATGGAGGTGAGGCGTTTGCCTTTCATGCAGAAGGTCATTGGTTCAAATGCCGGTATCTGCCAGGAGCGATTTCTGAACGTGGAGTCAGGAGTAACTCCTGAGCACTGCCAGGTGTGACCCAAAAACCAACAACAACAACAACAACAGATAAAGAAAAGGTGCTTCTTCTTGCCTGCTACACAACCTTTCTGGTGTCTCTTCGAAAGATCTATGTACGTCTTAGATTTATCTTCTCAGGAGCTTGTAGTTGATTCCTTGATACATGTTTCTGGTTTTAGACACCCTGTGCTTAGGTTAGAAGTTTTTCTTTACATTTTCCTGTGATGCGCTTATGCAAACAGCCGCTCTTTTATTATTGACTAATTTTTCTTTTAATAATTGTAGACAATATTGTTTGTTTACTAAAAACAAACGGGGGAATTGTTGTGTATGTAAATATTTTGGGGGATTACTATGTTGCTCACCCTAAACTGATTAGGTGATTGTGCCCTACCCTAGGGTGTGACCTGGCATTCTGCCCCCACCCTAGGGTAGGACCTGATTCTACTTCCACCATTGGTTGGTATCTGATCCCACCATTGGGTGGTACCTGACTCTGGATTATAAAAACAAGGGTCTGTGGAAGTCCGGAGCTTTTTGCTGGCTGGAACTGAATCTGAGTCTTTGGACTTCAGTTTTGTCCATCCGAATAAAGCAAATATTTCCATGAGCCTGATTGTCTGCGAGCTGTTTACCCACCGTTTCACCTCAGAACCGTGGGCTAGACAGGGTGGCAGACGCGTACTCCGAGCTGGAAGAAAAGGGCCTCATTCTCCATCCCTCCATCAGTCAACCTCTTCAGGGGCTGTCCTGCTACACGATACAATATCATTCTTAACACCTGCATAATGTTCCAATGATAAATTTATTTTTGCTGTACCAGTGACAGAAAGGTGACATTTTTTCCAGTTTAGGAAGTCCTTTACTACTACCCCTACCTCTCCTCCAACACTTCCTTAGCACTGTCCCCTGATTTCCAACCAAAAGCTAAGGAAGCATTGCTTTGAAGATTTTTTTGCTTTGGGTTCTATAAATCCAAAAGGTGAACAATTACAAAGTACCTAACTACATGCTCAAAATCAGAGAAAGGACTAATGAAACAGAAAGCAATCCCTCAGTATCATTCATATCTCTGTGATGATTCAGTGGAATAAGCTTCTAAATGGATGATTTTGAGTCTGAATCCATTATGCATTAACTAAAGCTGAACAGCCTTTTAGAGTGTACCTCAAACTACACACTGACCTCCCAGCTTCTGCAAGAGAAAAACCTTCAGAGCTGTGCAGAGGGAACCAAGCTGAAGCAAGAACAGAGCTCAGCTGCACTCAGGCTCCGTCCTTTTGTTTTGGAAGCAGGTAAGTATTGATACAGGTATCAGGAGGCCCTAAAGTGACTCTTGTCTGTTTAAAAAAGAAGGTGGGTTTTTTGAATAAATACGTGGCTTCTTGAGGAATAATGTGTAATTCCTCTTAAGACATGTTTTCTGGGGCCAGAAAGATAGCACAGGGGTAGGGTGTTTGCCTTGCACATGGCCAACCTCAGACAACCCCGGTTCAATTCCTGGCATCCCATGTGGTCCTCTGAGCCTGCCAGGGGCAATTTCTTAGTGCAGAGCCAGGAGTAACCCCTGAGCACCACCAGGTGTGGCCTAAAAACAAAGGAACAAACCAAAAAAAAAAAAAAAAAAAAAAAGACATCTTTGCAACAGGTCTTAGACAGATAGGCAGGGTAGGGCCTGTTCCAAGAGAGTTTCTGCTAGTCCTTCCTTCCTACAAAGCAGTTCCTAAAACAGGAAGAGAACAAAAGAGTAATTACTTTTGTCTAACCCATTTATTCACATCAGGCATGTAAGCTCTGTCCCTTTAGGCCACAGTCTCCATTTGACAGTGGAAAGAGAGTAGCATGGGTCACTGAGGATGACACTTCACTGTCCAGGGGCACAGGCACCCCTGCAGCAGCCTTTCCTTGGTTGAGTCACTGGTGACAAGAAAAGTTCACATCCTCAATGCCCACCTCTGTGTATTGCCCATGAGGGAAGCTCAGAAACTATTTGTCAAGTGAACAAACACACGATTGGGTTGTGGGTGGGAGCATTTTCCCACAAACTCAGATGTTCAAAAATATTTTCTTTCTTTTCATTCGTTCAGTCAACTTGGTTTATCTAAACTACCTGTTGGGTTGGGGGAATATTATATTTATATTATATAATATATATAATATATATTATATTATATTTCAGGGATGACCTGAATCTCTTCATAGCACCTCCACCTGCCCCAGGTTCTAGAAAGATCTCAAAGCCTTAAGTAGGTGGGGGGTTCTTTTTGTTTTGTTTTTGTTGTTGTTTGGTTTTGGGGCCACACCTAGGTTACGCCTGGCTCTTTGCTCTAAAGTCGCTCCTGGCAGGCTCAGTATGCCAGGGATCGAACCTGGGTCCATCCAGATCTGCCGTGTGCACCTTACTGCTATGCTATCACACCGGCCCCTCAAAGTCTTAAGTGGTTAAAGATCACCTGTTGATCCCACTGACTATGCTAAAACTATGTCTCATGCTTATTCCCTTCCAGGGGTCTCAAACTCGAGGCCCAAGCGCGCCGCAAATGGCCCTTCATACAACATTTTGTGGCTCTGCCCTAGAGGAATCTTTTTTTATTTTGTTTTGTTTTGTTTCAGTTGTTTGGGTCACACCCCCCAATGTTCAAGGCTTACTACTGACTTTGCACTGAAGGATCACCCCGACTTTGCCTCCTGCGGCCCCCAGGTAAATTGAGTTTGAGACCCCTGCAAGACACTTGCTTTTGTGTGTCTGGGCCACAGTTGAGGCAGAAGTCTCCTGTGAAGACTAGATTCATGGGTATCTGAAATTCAGCTTCTGCAGGTTCTCCACGACAGGCCTCAGCACTTCTGCTTTCACTGCTCTTCCTTTCACCTTTCTTTTCTGTTTTCCTATTACCTGCTAAGTCCATAATTTAGGATCAGCCTCCCAAAAGATCACCAGGGAGACAGTTTAGCGATGCAAAAATATGGAAGTTTACTCTAGCATGCTGAGGTTCAACATCTCCTAGAAATGAGGCCCCCAAGAATGGCTCACAGGCCATGTTTAAAGGATACCTACAGGGGCCAGAGTTATAGTACATCGGTAGGGCATTTGTCTTGCACACGGCCAACCCCAAATGATCCCGATTCAATTCCTGGCATCCCATATAATCCTCTGAGCCTGCCAGGAGCAATTTCTGAGCGCTGAGCCAGGAGTAACTACTGAGCACACAGGTGTGATCCAAACCCTCCCAAATAAAAAAACATCAAGGGTACCTAGGGCTTCAGTCTAGGAGATTCCTGGGTGGCTGATCTTTAAAATTATTGGCCCTCAGTGCAAAGTTGCATCAGCCAGAGAGCTAGGAATTGGTTGTTTCATATATGTTGCATCAGACAAAAGGTTTGGTGGTCTGCAGGTTCAGTGAAGAGTGAACAGGCATCTCCAGATCAGGGTGCGGTGTCAGACCCAGGTGTGGATGTCATCTGGCCATTGCTGTTTAGCCTCTGATACATGACCAGAAGACCAATTTCTGGAATGTCGTCCATAAGGAACTAACTTCTCTTTTGGGCCTAGTCACAGTTCCTTAAAACTAAAGCCTTTCATCGCTGTACCTAGGTTCACAGCAAAGCTAAGTTACTGTTAACTTCAAAATCAAACCTGAGATTCTAACATTATCCTCCACTTCCCAACACAAAACAAAGGAAGCATTCATTCGGTCGAAGATCTCTTCCCCTCTGCTCTGGAAAATCCAGGTAGTCACAATTTCAGGTGATTTTCCTGGAGGTAGAATCATGTTATGTCAGAGGTATGACTTTCAAAAAGAGAATCCTCCCAGTAATAGGGCTAAATTCAAGGACGAACTCAGAAGCTTGTTACTTGTAGAAAAGGGAGAAGAGGAATTTGTGGCCACTTAAGTACCTTCTGAGTTTTGTTTGGTATTTGGTACAAATGCCAGAGATGCAGAGTTAAGAGGACAGGGGTGTTCCTTGTTCAATTTTTTTTTCTATTTCTCTCCCCTTTGGGATTGATATTCTCCAGGGCAGAGCATATCAACTAACAGTCATTCTTGCAGCTTTCCTGTGACTTGGAGAGCCTGATGTTGATAGGCAGCTGGAGTCCTCTGAGACCTTTGTTGGGGTTGAGGGTTTTGCCTGCACCTGTATTTCATGCAGTTTCTAACAAAGAAGCTTCCTTTGGAATCAAAATGTTTTAACTAAAGTTATTTACACCGGAGGGAAATGTTGGAAAGCTCAGCCTTTGTTAGTCCATAGAACAATGTTTTCATTGACAGGGATTGAAAGAGTAATTTCCTTCGGGAAACTTTTGCCATTGAAACAAACTTTGATTTTGGAAACAAATATTTGGGCTTTAAAGATGGCATCCAACAGTCACAGCCAACTTCTAAGAACCCCAGTATTTACTTTGGTGCTGGAAGTTTCTTCAGACTTGAACAAGAAAACCTGCTTGGGCTAGCTGCATTCATATTATAGGCCATGTGGATAATGAATGGGAAAGACCAATCCCCTCATAAGTGGGCCACAGGGTATTTTAATCCTTACCCAGTCATGTGAAGTTGCAGTCTTTGGTTCATCTGTAATGGTTCCAAATCTCAATTCTTAGACCTATACAATGGTGGTGACAATAATCCTTGAAATTTGTGATATAATCATGTAAAATATCCATGTAATAGATTCACTGAGAGAATCCAAGGAGGGCCATAGTTTAGTCAATAATATTGAATATATTTATATTTCCTAATGTTGTTCATTGTACTGAGATTATGTAGTAGAATGTTAATCACTGAAGGAAGTGGGAAAAATAGTTCAAGAATCTATACTTTTTTTTTGTTTTATAAAATATTTAAGCATGACTATATATATTTAAAAGCATGACTATAATTGGGTTTCAGTCATAAACAGAACACCCTCCTTTAGCAGTGCAACATTCCCACCACCAATGCCCCCCCCAAATAAAAAATATTAGAACATTAAAAAAATTAAAAGAAGTCTATCCTCTTACTGTAGGTACATCTTTGTGAACCCAAAATTATTTCAGGAAAGTGACTCAAGGAATAAAGCCCTTGTTCCAGCCCTGAGAACTATCAACACCCGAACAAGTATTTCCAAAGAAGTTAATAAAGAGGAAGCATATTCCTGTGAATCTATGAATAAGGTTCACTCGACACAAGACTAATCCTCTAAGGACAGGGACCAGGAGGCTTTCAATAAACATTCGTACGCTGAATGAATAAAGTTGAGCAACAACTTTAAGCAACAATGAACAGTTCTGGCATTTGGGATTAGAAAGATGAGATGAAGAGTGAAAGGTCTAGACACCTATTGTTCATAGGGCCTTCAGCACACACACACACACACACACACACACACACACACACACACACACACACACACAGAGTGCACATGTGTTTCTGTGCAGTGGAGTCAAGTGAGTCCACTGCCTGGACTGATAGTATGTGGGCAATGCTTATGTGAACAGAAGCAGCAAAGTGGTAGGTGACCATGAGTGAACTAACACTATCACTGTCCAGCTCTAAGGTGGCTCACTCAGTCAGGTCAGTCAAATGTAGTTGTGAATAAAAATAACCATTGTAGGGGCTGGAGAGATAGCTTGAAGGTAGAGTGTTTGCCTTGCAGGCAGAAGGACAGTGATTCGAATCCCGGCATTCCATATGGTCCCCTGAGCCTGCCAGGAGCGATTTCTGAGCATAGAGCCAGGAGTAATCCCTGAGCACTGCCAGGTGTGACCCAAAACAAACAAACAAACAAAAAAGTAACCATTCATCTATGGGTTTTAAGAAAAATAAAAGACATTTTTTTGCAGTAATTCTCAGAGACAAAAGAGAGGAGGGCTGGAAGGTCCAGCTCACTACATGAAGCTCATCACAAAGAGTGATGAGTGTTGTTGGAAAAATAACTACATTGAGAACTATCATAGCAATGTGAATGAACAAGGGAAGTAGAAGCCTATCTGAAGTACAGGTGGGGTGGGGTGAGGAGGAGGGAGATCTGGGACATTGGTGGTGGGAATGTTACACTGGTGAAGGGGGGTGTTCTTTGCATGACTGAAACCCAACTACAATCATATTTGTAATCAAGCTGCTTAAGTAAATATATACAAAAAAAGAAAAAGAAAAAAAAAAGTAACCATTGTAGGACCACACATTTTAGTTTTCAGGAAGGCCAAACCCAGCAGTCCTGGCTCTGTAGTCAGAAATTCTGGCTGGAGGTGCTCAGAGAACCATATGGGATGCTGAGGATTGAATCCAGGTGTACAAGTACAATGCTGTTTAGATGCTGTATTAACCTCCTAGACTGAGTGTCGCATAATCCCAGAGATTATTATGCTTCTTTGGGGACACCTCCAGTTCCTTTTTTAATCCCCATTCATCTCTACTTTCCTTGTCTGTTCGAATTTCTATACAAATTGTGGAATCAATTTGTCCATTTTCAGCAACTAAAATCTGCTAGGACTTGTACTAGGATTGCACTAAATCTAAAGATTCATTTGAAGAGAACCTGTATCTCTCCAGTCTACCTATCTACAAATATGGCATACTATGCTTTTATTGAGGGGTGATTTTGGTGGAACAGGGACAACACTCAACAGTGCTCAGACTTTGTGCTCAGTAATTACTCCTGGTGTGCTTGGGATTCCAGAAATCAAATCAACCTGCTATATACTTACTCTGCAGGCCTGCATTTATTGGTTTTTTTAATTTCTTTAAATGCTCTTTTCAATGAAGAGGTCTTGTATGTGTTTTGTTTGATGTATTCCTAATTAAGTGATGTTCTTCAGGGGCCGGGCGGTGGCGCTAAAGGTAAGGTGCCTGCCTTGCTTGCGCTAGCCTTGGACGGACCGCGGTTCGATCCCCCGGTGTCCCATATGGTCCCCCAAACCAGGAGCAACTTCTGAGTGCATAGCCAGGAGTAACCCCTGAGCGTTACCAGGTGTGGCCCAAAAACAAAAACAAAAACAAAACAAAAAAGTGATGTTCTTCAGAATACTTAATGCGACTATATTGCCTATGTGGTGTAACAAATGATAAAATATTAAACATATTAACTAAGTGGGAAAACAATCTGGGGAAAGTATTCTACAAAGTGGAAAACTTGATACAAATTTGAGCTAGTTTTTTCATCAGCACTCAACACGTGGATTTTGAAGCCAGTCTGAGTCCCGTAAGGCATCTTTCCAGTTTCTCTTAATTAACCAGAATGCAGAGACTGTACAACCATAACAGTCAAAATGTGACATGAGAGGCCAAGAAGAAAAGGACTTGGCCTGGAATAAACTCCACGGATAAAAAATTGAGTTTTTCAACTCGCATCTAAACTTTATTCAACAGCCACCAGATGGCCTCAGGGGGAGAAACCTCCAAAGGCACGTTCTTCAACAAAACTCCAACCACCAACTCTTTTTTACTTCCATTGATGTATTTACCCTGTTATGAAATTTCATGGTATGGCTTTCCATGTCTTCATCTACCACCAAAATTCCATTGCTATTCAACCACCAAAAAAAACCCTTCATGCTTCCCACTCATCCCTCTCTGACCTCTGGTAACTGCCATAGTTTTATAGTTTTGGCCAAGTCTAGAAGCTTTTGTTGTTGCTGTTGTTTACCAGAGGGATTTATTTTTTGCTTTAATTATTCATTTTTCACATATGAATGAGCCATCTGGTAAGTATCTCTCACTTCTTTGTTGAATTAACTTAGCATAATCCCCTCAAAATCCCTCCTTTTTGTCCCAAATGGCACTATTTCATTTTTTTCAATTCAGAGTAAGTATTCTATTGTGCATATGCGCGCATGTGTGTACGTCACAATTACTTTATCCAGGCTTTTGTAAATGGGCATCTAGGTTGACTCCATTTGCTTATTGTGACTAATGCTATGAACACAGGGGAGCGAATCTTTTCAAATGAGTGTTTTCATATACTTTAGATAAAAGCCTTAAGAATGCTATCAGTGGGGGCCAGAGAAATAGCATGGAGGTAAGGCATTTGCCTCACATGCAGAAGGACAGTGGTTCAAATCCCAGCATCCCATATGGTCCCCCGAGCCTACCAGGAGCGATTTCTGAGTTTAGAGTCAGGAGTAACCCCTGAGCACAGCTGGTTGTGACCCCCCCACACCAAAAAAAGAATGTTATCACTGAATCATATTGTATTTTCATTATAGTTTTCTTCCAAAGAATCTCCATCCTGGGGCTGGAGCGATAGCATAGCAGTAGGGCATTTGCTTTGCATGCAGCTGACCCAGCTGACCCTGGGTTCGATCCTCAGCATCCCATAAGGTTCCCCCAAGCCAGGAGCAATTTCTGAGTGCATATCCAGGAGTAACCCCTGAGCATCACCGGTGTGACCCAAAAAAACAAACAAAAAGAATCTTCATCCTGTTTTTCATAGAAGTTGCAGCAATTTATGTTCCTGCCAACATCAAGTGATGTTAAACATGAGTTCAATTCTTGAGCTACTAAAGGGTTGCTGAAGATGAGCCTGGACAAGCTCTCCCTGGGAACCAAGATCCTCCTCCAGTGTCCCTTCTTCCCTCTCATCTTCACAAGATTTCTCAACTGCAAACACGGGTTGGATTGGCCTCCTCCTAAGAATAGTCCCTTGGTGCTAGCCCATGATGGCTGAATACTAACAAGATTGCTAAAGTGCAGGCCTAATCTCCCCCACCCCTGAAAAAAAGGGGTGTGGTCCTGGAACACACTATTGAGGAAAGGCCAGTTATGCCCTAGGTTAGCACTGGGCAGGATAGCAACAATGAGCTTACTGGAAATAAAATTAATGTCTAAGGAGATTAAATAATGCTGAGTAGTATGGATAAAAAAAAACAAACTGTGTGCTATGCCCTTCCAGTTAGACAACTATTGCTAAAACACATCTTACATACCCTACGCTGTTTTTCCCAAGATTGAAAAATTTACAATAATATTATTTAATTGCTCACTTAGTAACATGTACAGTACAAGGACATTTGTTTTTTTTTTTTTAAGATATTTTCCATGGAAAATTTACTGTCCTAGTTCCTATAGTTAAAAACCACTGAATCACACTCTGCCTATCCCATGTTGAAAGTATTTACATAATAGTCACTAATCAATGGATTTAACACCACAAGAATGTTTTGGTCTTTTGGGTCCTTTGGTAGCAACGCTTAGTTAAATTTTAATAGATGATTCTGTTGATGAATAGTTAATCTGAATGGGGCTCTAGTGAAGATATGATTAACAGGAAAAGAGTGATGTCTATGGTTTCTGCTTGGGGTAGTGAAACTAATGGCTATAGAACAAAGAATTTATGGAAAATACTGAAATGTTCAGAAATGTTCAGAATGTATGGGTGGTGGTTATGTACCAATGTTAATTCACAGTGTTGAACCCTGCGGCTATAATTTATGTAATGCCTAACATACCATAAGTGCCTGCTATTGATAATTTTTCTGCTTAAATATGGATGAAAATCTTGAATAGATGGCCTTGATTCCAACCACTCTCGAGTATGTCTGGTCTCTGAGTACCCACTCTCTGCCGATTCCTAAGCTCCCATCCTCCTTCCAAATAACCCTAAAGCCCCTCTCAGTGCTGCCCGATTCAGTTGGCTTATGGCACCTTAGGACCAAAGAAATAAATAGTGCAGCAGGTAGGGCCTGGTACATGGCCACCCTGATTTTCATCCCTGGACATCCCATGTGATCCCTAAATACAGAGCCAGGAATAAGCCCCAAGCATTGCTGGATGTGACACCAAAACAAACAAAAGAATAGTCCCTGGGAAAGGGTGCTCTCTCCTCTCCTCCAACTCCTGCCTGCCACCGGAGGATTTCCTCACCTCCTTGGCCAAGAATAAAGTCTGTAGAATCTCCAGATTACTTATGAAACACAAAATAAAAGAAAACCCCCATTGCTGCTCAGCCCTACATCATTCACTTTTAGTATCTCACATTCCCCTCCATGGAGCCATATCACTAGCCATTGAATAGACAACTATTTATTGAGCACTGCCATGGATCCATTAGCATTTTAAGCAAATGGTCTGCATGTCAAAAGTTCTCTTTTGTAAGAACGTAGTTGAAGAAAGGTGACTTTGCCTAAGGGAGGCCGAGAATTATCCATTGTGGATTACAAACTTTGATTCCAGAAGTTTGGAGTCTTTGTTGAATTTTTTCCCCACAAGCAGAGTCATAGTTTATTTTTTATAATTATCTTTATTTAAACACCATGATTACAACAAATATGATTATAGTTGTATGATTACAGTCATGTAAAGAACACCCCCCTTCACCAGTGCAACATTCCCACCACCAATTTCCCAGATGTCCCTCCTCCGCACCCCTCCACACCTGTACTAGAGACAGGCTTTCTACTTCCCTCATTCATTCACATTGTTATGATAGTTTTCAGTGTAGTCATCTCTCCAACTGCACTCATCACTCTATGTGATGAGCTTCATGTCATGAGCTGTACCTATCAGCCCTCATCTCTCTTGTCTCTGAGATACTGTTAAAAATGTCTTTCATTTTTCTTAAAACCCATAGATGAGTTAAACCATTCTGCGTCTTTCTCTCCCTCTGACTTACTTCACTCAGCATAATAGATTCCATGTACATCCATGTATAGGAAAATTTCATGACTTCATCTTTACTGATGGCTGCATAGTATTCCATTGTGTATATGTACCACAGTTTCTTCTGTTGAAGGGCATCTTGGTTGTTTCCAGAGTCTGGCTATTGTAAATAGTGCTGCAGTAAATATAGGTATAAGGAAGGTATTTTTGTATCATATTTTTGTGTTCCTCGGGTATATTTCTAGGAGTGGTATAGCTGGATCGTATGGAAGCTCAATTTCCAGTGTGTGAAGGAATCTCCATATCGCTTTCCATAAAGGCTGTACTAGATGGCATTCCCACCAGCAGTGAAAAAGTTCCTTTCTCTCCACATCCCCGCCAGCACTGCTTGTTTTCCTTTTTTGTGATGTGTGCCAATCTCAGTGGCATGAGGTGGTACCTCATAGTAGTTTTGATTTGCATCTCCCTGACGATTAGTGATGTTGAGCATCTTTTCATGTGCCTTTGGCCATTTGCTTTCTTCTTTTTCAAAGTGTCTGTTCATTTCTTCTCCCCATTTTTTGATGGGGTTAGATTTTTTTTTCTTGTATAGTTCTGTCAGTACCTTGTAAATTTTGGCTATTAGTCCTTTATCTGATGAGTATTGGGTGAATAATTTCTCCCACTCAGTGGTGGCCTTTGTATTCTGGGCACTATCTCCTTTGAGATGCAGAAGCTTCTCAGCTTAATATAGTCCCACCTGTTTATCTCTGCTTACACTTGTTTGGAGAGTGCTGTCTCCTCCTTAAAGATGCCTTTAGTCTCAATGTCCTGGAGTGTTTCACCTACATGTTGTTCTATATACCTTATAGTTTCAAATCTGATATCAAGGTCTTTAATCCATTTGGATTTTACCTTTGTACATGGTGTTAACTGAGGGTCTGAGTTCGCTTTTTTGCAAGTGGCTAACCAGTTGTGCCAACACCACTTGTTGAATAGGCTTTCCTTGCTCCATTTAGGATTTCTTGCTCTTTTATCAAAAACTAGGTAGTTATATGTCTGAGGAACATTCTCTGAGTACTCAAGCCTATTTCACTGATCTGAGGGTCTCTCTTTATTCCAATACCATGCTGTTTTTATAACTATTGCTTTGTCATACAGCTTAAAATTGGGGAAAGTAATGCCTCCCATATTCCTTTTCCCAAGAAGTGCTTTAGCTATTCAAGGTTGTTTATTGTTCCAAATGAATTTCAGAAGTGTTTGATTCACTTATTTGAAGAATGTCATGGGTATCTTTAGAGGAATCGTGTTAAATCTGTACAATGCTTTTGGAAGTATTGCCATTTTAATGATGTTGATCCTGCCAATCCATGAGCAGGGTATGTGTTTCCATTTCCATGTGTCCTCTCTTATTTCTTGGAGCAGTGTTTTATAGTTTTCTTTGTATAGATCCTTCACATCTTTAGTCAGTTTGACTCCAGATATAACCTTCCATGGTTGAATAAAGAAGATGTGGTACATCTAAACACCCCCATCACTATTGAGGAAATTAAAACCGTAATCAAATATTTGCCCAAAAACAAAAGCCCAGGCCCTGATGGATTCACGAATGAATTCTTTCAAACCTTTCAAGAGGAACTACTACCAATCCTGGCCAGGATCTTTTATGAAATCGAAAAAACAGGAACACTTCCAAATAGCTTTTATGAAGCCAACATCACCTAAATACCAAAACCAGATAGAGATGCTGCCAAAAAAGAAAATTACAGACCAATATCCCTGATGAACACAGATGCAAAGATCCTCAACAAAATCCTGGTGAACAGGATCCAGTGCCTCATCAAGAAGATCATTCACTTTGATCAAGTAGGTTTCATCCCAGGAATGCAAGAATGGTTTAATATCCATAAATCTATCAACATAATACACAACATAAACAACAAGAAAAATAAAAATCACATGGTCATATCAATAGATGCAGAAAAAGCATTTGATAAGGTTCAACACCCATTCTTGATGAAAACTCAGCAAGATAGGAATAAAAGGAACTTTCTCAATATAGTTAAGGCCATCTACCACAAGCCAGTGGCAAATATTATCCTCAATGGAGAAAAACTAAAAGCCTTCCCTTTAAATTCTGGTACAAGACAAGGCTGTCCTCTCTCACCACTCCTATTCAACATAGTACTGGAAGTACTTGCTATAGTGATTAGGCAAGAAAAAGATATCAAGGGAATCCAGATAGGAAAGGAAGAAGTCAAGCTCTCACTGTTTGCAGATGACATGATACTCTACTTAGAAAACCCTAAAGACTCTACCAAAAAGCTTCTAGAAATAATAGATTCATATAGCAAAGTGGCAGGCTACAAAATTAACACACAAAAATAAATGGTCTTTTTATACACTAATAATGATAGGGAAGAAATGGACATTAAGAAAACAATCCCATTCACATTAGTGCCACACAAACTAAAATATCTTGGAGTCATAGTTTATTGAGGAGGTAATTTCGGGAGGTTTAGGTAGCCAGATGGCTATAGAGAAGATGAAGTGGCACCAGGTGGCTACAAATGATCCTAGGTGACTAATGTGGAGATGAGAGCTCAAGTTGTTTATTAGTGAGACCAGGACCCCTATGACTAGCATAGGAGTCATTCTGGGACCCCTCTCATAGACTATATGGAATATGCCTCAAAAGCATCCACCTGAGAGCCCAGGATATGCTCTCCCAGCCCTCAATAGTTGAGATTGCTCACATCTGGTCACCTCAGGCAGAGGAAATAGGAGTTACTAAGCATGCCCAGAAGTGTCTTTCAGGCCCTGTGTGATAGTAAAGCAGGGAGGGAGTTTGTCTGGCACATGACCCAGACAGATCCTTGGTATCTCATAGGGTCCCCCAATCACTGCTATTAGTGATTCTTGAGTGCAGAGCCAGGAGTAAGCCCCAAAGCACAGTCAGGTTTGGTCCAAAACCCAAAATAAATAAATAAATAAATAAAAATTTTAAAATGTTGTCCAGGGTCTCTAAGTTGGGCAATGGGAATGTGGGAAAGCCTAACCACATCTCTAGTCTTTTTATCTTGCTCCCTGTTACATGCACAACACCTAATGAGGTTTGGGGAAACAATATATCCTCAACTACTTGTAGAGTCACTGGATATCTTATCACCTAGGATTCCAGAGCAGTGAGAGAAAGGACCCTGACCTTGAACGTGGAAACAAATGGGTTCTTTGTGCACTGGTTGCATGACCTTGGGCAAGTCCACTCTCCTTCCTGCTCTCTGCTTTAGCAGTCAGGAAACCTAGGTGGGCGTGAACACCTGCTGGCAGCTTCCGTGGATTGGGATGAGAACCCCAGGAGAAAGATCATGAATGTGCTCTGCAATGCTGGAACTTACTAGAACTATTTTCCTCCTGGAAAGAGCCGGGAATGTAGAATATGGTGTGGAAAAGTAAAAGCTATTTCCTCACTTCTAAAATAGGCCCCGTCACAACTAGTCTCAACACACCTCAGGGAGAGGAGACTTGGTAAGAGATGTGGGTGTGCTCCAGTTCTGCTTGGAAGCAACTACTGGAAAGATAAGGAAAGAGTCTAGACTGTTAAAGGGGCTGGAAGAGATGATGAAGCATGGGAGAGGAAATAATGAGTAGACAATTCTGAAGGCTGGAACTGAGAGCTCTGACGGAGCAAATGACTATGCTAGCAGAAAAATGTTAAAGGAGGCACAGTGAGAAGCAGGGAAAGAACAAGGTTTGATCCAAACTTTAGTGGCATCAGCACTTCTGAAAGTGAGCACAAGTGTGGGGCCCAAAATAGATGATTAACTTTAGAGCTTCCCCCCACCCTTTGAGTCACACCTGGCAGTGATCAGAGAGCCATATGATACCACGAGTCAAACCCAGGGCCTCACATATGCTAAGCACATGCTCTGCCACTTGAGCTACATCACCAGTGCCTGAAAATCTATATAAGAAATTAGATCACCAGACTAAAAAGATAGTTTAAAGAGATAGCAGGTAGGTTTTTTGTTCGGTTGGTTGGTTGGTTTTTGGTTTGGGGACCACACCCGGCAGCACTCAAGGGCTACTCCTGGCTCTGCACTCAGAAATTGCTCCTGGAAGGCTCGGGGGGCCATCTGGGATGCTGAGGATTGAGCCCAGGTTCATCCTGGGTCAGCTGTGCTATCGCTCTTACCCCAATTTTTTTTTTTGTAGGTAGAATCGTACACAGCCAACCAAATTTGATCTCTAGATCCCCATACAGTTCTTCAAACTCTCCAGGAAGGATCCTGAGATCAGAGCCAGCAGTAAGTCCTGAGTATCATTAGGTTTGACCCAAAACTTAAAACCAAAAAAAAAAAATTTTTTTTTTGTTTTTTGGGCCACACCCAGTGATGCTCAGGGGTTACTCCTGGCTATGTGCTCAGAAATCACTCCTGGCTTAGGGAACCATATGGGACACTTTGAGATAGAACCGCAGTCCGTCCTAGGTTAGTGTGTGCAAGGCAAATGCCCTACTGCCTGTGCCACCACTGCGGCTCCTCAATTTTTTTTTTATAAGAACCAGAGTAACAAATTTCTCCCTTCATCCTGGCAGAAACTCCAAGTGCAATCCAGCAATCTGTGTGTTTACCATCCCTGCAAATGAACCAGTGCTCAGGGCTATAGTGGCACTCATATTTTAGGTTCTCATTCTGTTGACTAAAATATCTGATACTCTGTAAAGAGCCTTTAAAAAGATATAGATAGGAAGGCATTTTTTTTCTCTTGGCCATATGAACGCAAATAAATTTTGTCTAGAATGGAACTCTGGGTTGTTTATTTTTAGATGTGATGTCCCCACCCCCACATAAGACTGGGGCTGTAGCAGAGCAGGCGGGGTGTTTGCCTTGCATTCAGCCCATCTAGGTTCAATATCGGCATCCCATATGGTTCCAGAGCCTGCCAGGAGTAATTTCTGAGCACAGAGCCAGAATAATCCCCCCAAAATCAATAGAAATTAAAAAGGAACCCCATGTCAGTGCAACTATTTATAAAGGATTGTCAGTTTTATACTCCTTGGCAAATTTACTTTAACCTTTTTGATTAATACCTTTGCTCAAATTCTCCCTTTAACTGTTTTTTGACAACTTTTGGTTTCCTCATTAAGAAGTTAAGTTTGGGCCGGAGAGATAGCATGGAGGTAAGGCGTTTGCCTTGCAATCAGAAGAATGGTGGTTCAAATCCCGGCATCCCATATGGTCCCCTGAGCCTGCTGAAGTGATTTCTGAGCATAGAGTAACCCCTGAGCGCTGCCGGGTATGACCCAAAATACAAAAAAAAAAAAAAAAAAAAAAAAAAAGGAAGTTAAGTTAATAAAATATTTAACTCAGATGCATGTGGTATGTGTGTGAGAGCTGTGATTTTATAGTGATTCTCACAATAAAGTTTCCACCAGCCACTGAATTCCCAGGCCCTTACTAGACACACAAGTTCTCAAATATCACCCAGACTGGAGAGTCTGGCCGCAGGGCCCAGCCTTGGCACAGTAAGAAACATCCCATAGGATGGACCAAAATGCTGTGTATGCAGGAGTCCTGGGTTTTATCCCTGGTGTCATATGAACAAAGAAACTTGCTGGTTCAGCTGATACACATCCAAATTAGAGAAACCTGGACATCTGGCTGGCTGCTGAGTCAGTTTTATTGTAAGAAATTACTATGCTTTTTTTTTTTTAGTTTGGTTTTGGTGACACATCCAGAAATGCTTAGGGCTTGCTCCTGGCTCTGTCCCCAGGGATCACTCCTGATGGGGTTTGAAGGTCACTATGGGATACTAGGAATCGGACCCACACTAGCATATGCAAGGCAAGTGCCTTACCTGCTGTACTATATCTCCAGTTGTTGTTGTTATTCTAAAAAGTAAAACAATAGTTCTCGTTCCTATATAATATGAATCAGAGTTAAAGGTTTTACCTATTCAGCTTCTTAATTCATGAAGAAATCAGGAAGCTGTCAAAACCATAAGGACCGTGAGAACAATCCAGCCTTCCTCTCCACTCCAGGGCCATCTCCGTGTCCCACTCACTTGTAATCTCTCCCTGTAGAATGGAGTGATGAGGGGAATAGGATCCAGGGAATGCCCACAAGAAGTGTATCCATTCCTTGGTGTTCCTCGAGGGCCTGTCTGCACCTGTTGCTACATGTCTTTGAGCTCTCACCCTGCCCCCAGGCTTTGAAGGAAGGTACCAGGTGCCCTGGTCCCAATAAGAAGGGAGAACAGAGAAAAGGCCAGCTCAGAAGTCAGCCCCAAATAGCATTTATTTAGTCTCTGCCTTCTGCAGTAATGGAGTGTTGTTTCATGGCTGGCAGAGGCAAAACAGCTGTCCATTGTGCGCTGAGCTGAAGCACATGTGCCCCTCCCCATTGGCTTGCAGCTGGGTAGGCTGCCCTGCTCATAGGAGGCCTTCATTGATAGGCAAGTTCATCATTCCTCACTGGGGGAGGAGCCACCAATACGTTGTCCATCCCCAACTTCTTCTAGCTCCCCCAACACGATCCAGCCACGGCTGTCTATTGCTTTTCTGCTGTGACTCCTCCCAGGGACCCAACGGTTAGGACATAACCTGAATAGAAGGGCACTATGAGAGGCATGGAGTGAAGAAGAGAGGCTAGTTTGGGGCTGGAGAGATAGAATGGAAGTAAGGCATTTGCCTTGCATGCAGAAGGTCAGTGGTTTGAACCCCTGCATCCCATATAGTCCCTTGAGCCTGCCAGGAGTGATTTCTGAGCATAGAGCCAGGAGTAACCCCTGAGCACTGCTGGGTGTGACCCAAAAAACAAAACAAAACAAAAACAAACAAACAAAAAAAAACACGAGAGGTTAGTTTGCACTGTGCTTTAGAGTCTGCCTCCCTCCATTACCTAGAAAAGTCCATACCATAAAGTTTAACACTATTGTAACTACTTAAAGAGAAGGAAGGAAGGAAGGAAGGAAGGAAGGAAGGAAGGAAGGAAGGAAGGAAGGAAGGAAGGAAGGAAGGAAGGAAGGAAGGAAGGAAGGAAGGAAGGAAGGAAGGAAGGAAGGAAGGAAGGAAGGAAGGAAGGAAGGAAGGAAGGAAGGAAGAAAGGAAGAAAGAAAGAAAGAAAGAAAGAAAGAAAGAAAGAAAGAAAGAAAGAAAGAAAGAAAGAAAGAAAGAAAGAAAGAAAGAAAGAAAGAAAGAAAGAAAGAAAGAAAGAAAGAAAGAAAGAAAGAAAGAAAGAAAGAAAGAAAGAAAGAGGTGAGGGAGGGAGGGAGGGGTGAGGGATAAAGGACAGACTGACAGACGAATGGATGGATGATTTTCCCCAGTACAGTGGTTCCCCTTCTCCCCTGCCCCCAGAAGAATTGGGGGTTGATAAGAATTCCTCTCTAGAGGGAAAGATCTGGGCTGGCTCATGGTGGTTGAGGAGATAGGGTCCCCCACAAGCCTCCTGGAAAGAGTAGGAGCTGGAGGGCAAAGTCAGAACTAAGAGACAGAAGAGCTGGTTATGGGGCTCAGGGAATCTCAGTCTTCGAGCTCCTCACTTGCCTGTGCTGACTCAGGCAGGATCAAGGGAAAGACTAAAGTGGGAAACTCTAAGTGGAAACTCTTTGTCTGGTGGAAAAAACCACACAACTGACTTCTTTCTTTAATGGTGACAATCCCTGTGTTGTCCATAAGATCCTCAAGGGTCTAGGATAAAGATCATTTCTATCCTGAAACTTACAGTTTCCTTTTGGGGTGACTGTCATGTCTGAGTCTGGGTCTGGCTCCCAGCACTTGGTGGGCAGCAGCTCCAGACTGCTAAATTCCCTCCATGTTCAGAGTAGCCTCCCCCTCTAAAAATTGTCACCCACATATGATCAGTGCCTTTAGCCCAATACAGTTGCCTGAACAAAGCTTCTCTTCCTCCTCCGGCTTCCATTGTTTGAGCCTGTGTTGGGGTACAGACCTGATTCTACCAGATGCATTATGTATGTGCCCCCCTGGCTTGGCAGAGAGGGCACCAGCTCAGCTGAGACACCAAAATGAAAATCCTGACCTGCCCAATGGTGAGGGAACAACCTCAAGCACTTTGTAACCCAGTGCCTGAAACATGGGCACCTTGCAGGGGTTTGACTTGCCACATTCCTCCCAGAAGACTGTGAGAACATCTGGTGCATCTCTGCCTTGCCTGCAGCACCTCAGGCTTTGCCATGCACAGAGGAGAAGCTCAGAAACTTCATGTCAGTAAATCATCCCTGGAAGCCGAGACTCAAGAACAGGGGTGGCGAACAAGTTTGACACAAAGAGCCAAAATTTTAAACTGTGAGAGTCAGAGAGACACACCACTCAGTGACCTGACAAAACAGACAAACACTCACACAAAAGCATATAATTTTAACAATAATATATTAAACACATGTTGCATTTTGCCATTTTGAGTGAGGGTAAAAATCCTGTTTGTCACCCCTGCTCAAGAAAGAAACTCGCCCACCTTGTGGACCAGGAACCAAGCAACATGTATAGGGAGTGATGCATCTTTGGGAGGCTCCACCATCTATGCAGTCACTGCTTCTCTGTCTCAGGTTCTAGGCCTTTGGGATAAGCAGGAAGACCAAAAGGGGACTTGAATGCTTTCAGAGTCATGGGTGCTTTGTGAGATCAAAAGTTCAGAATGTGGGGCTCGAGAGAAAGCATTTGCCTTGCACGCAGTCAATCCAGGACAAAAGGTGGTTCAAATCCTAGCATCCCTATGGTCCCCCATGCCTGCCAAGAGTGATTTTTTTGTTTGTTTTGTTTTGGGATTTTTTTTTTTTTTTTGGTCACAACTGGCAGCACTAAAGGGTTACTCCTGCGTTCTACACTCAGAAATCAGAAATCGCTCCTGGCAGGCTCAGGGGACCATATGGGATGCTAGGATTCGAACCACCATTATTTTGCATGCAAGGCAAACTCCCTACCTCCATGCTATCTCTCCGGCCCCCTGCCAAGAGTGATTTCTGAGTGCAGAGCCGTAAATAATCTTTGAGCACCGATGGGTGTGGGCCCAAAACAAACAAACAAAAATGTTTGGGATGTGCCAACTTCCTAGCAAGAGAAGGGATGCAAGTCTGGAAGAGTGAATGTAATGCACTAGGCCCTGTCTCCCTGTTCTGCCCGCTGGACAGAGCTGGCACTTCCATATGCTGGACCACACCTCCCCGACACGCAGAAACCAGCGCAGGGTGGGTCAGAGTTCAACTTGTCTGCAGACAAGCATCAAAGGCTTATCTACAATCAGCAGATTGTCTGCTAGAACAGACCCAGGGAGGGGTCAGAGCAGTGGTGCAAGCAGTAAGGTATCTGCCTTGCCAGAGCTAGCCTAGGACAAACCGAGGTTCTATCCCCTGGTATCCCATATGGTCCCCCAAGCCAGGATCGATTTCTGAGCGCATAGCCAGGAGTAACCCCTGAGCGTCACCGGTTGTGGCTCCAAAACAAAACAAAACAAAACAAAAAAAGAACAGACCCAGGGAAAGGCACAGTGGAGTCTGCAGGGTGCCCCACGTGCCATTAGTGTCCCGCCATGGATGAACATGTAATTGTGGGGGGTCTTGTTTTTTTTTGTTTTTTTTTTGTATTTCTTTTTTTTTTTTCTCTTTTTTTTTTTATTAATTTTAATTATGACAAGAAAGAGGACATGGTAAAGTTACAGTGGAAGCCCAATCACCCATAAGCAGAATTCTCGGTAGTCCCAACGATGATATCCCAGCCTTGATCTTTCAACCAAAGAAAATTAAGAAAAACAAAACTGAACCCATGTACAATACAATTAATTTGTCCCTCAAATTCCCAGTTGTATTACATACTATTTCTTAGCAGCACACAATATAATCCAAAGAGATTAGACTTATGTAACTCCTTAAACATTGAGGGCAAAGTACATTTATCTAGTTCCATGCACATGCTTACTAGTTTAAGTTAACCTCAAAAGTTTTAGTGGGTTGTTTTTCTTAAGGATTGGAGTCAAGGGAAAATAGTAAAAAATGGTGTTAGAGTGGCATTTGTTTGCATAGGCCCACCAAAATATAAGGGACATGGAAAGAAAAATTATGGTCTAAATACAAGGAGACCCTACCCCTGAAGTTTCCCGGCACAGGACTGACTCTAGGCTCCAGGCAAACTAGTTTGTCCAATTCAAGTCATCGTCTGTAGTGGCAATACACCTTCATTCCTCACATAGTCTCTGTTGTTGGTATCATGTTTCTGTATTAAAGGTCCTGGAGTCTGCATATCCCATATTGCAGTCAGGAGGGTCTTGTTTTTTTATTTTTGGGTCACACCAATGGTGCTCATATCTTACTTTTGGCTCTGCCCTCAGGGATCACTCTTGGAAGGTTTGGGGTAACATAGGGAGTGCCAGGGATTGAACCAGGGTTGCATGCGTACAAGGTAAATGCTCTACCCATTGTATATTTTATCTCCAGTCCCTGGCTATCTAATTAAAGCAAGCTCCCTCCCCTCTCTGAGCCTCAGTTTCCCATCTACAAAATGAAACCTTAGGGTGTCCCAGCTTCTTCCTGCTAATCTATCTCTTTTAATGGCTGGTTGGGGACTTGGCTCTCACCCAGATGTGCTCAATGTCACACAAACAAGTCCATCTCCCTTCCAGCTCTGGCCCCTGCTGCGCTCTAAGCCACTGTCTCTTATTACTGTCTGAGGGCGTCCCTAGAGAGTGGCAGGAGACAGATAGCTCCACTACCATTACAGACAAAGTCCTGCTCATCTCAGTCCCTCCGGCGGGCCCGGGCTGCTCAGGAAGCACCAGTCAGGGTCTCAGATTGCAAAGATACATGGCAACACTGACAGCTCCCACGTATCCAGGCCAAGACTAGACAATGCTCATACAACACATGCGCCTTAGCTGATAAGTGAAGTGTCTACCAGACAACATTGCTTTTTGTAGTTAACTCCAAAGCCCTGAATAAAAGGCATCTAGGAATCATGAGCTAAGAAGAATTGATTCTTAACTTAAGCTAAACTAACTTAACTCCCAATTCCTTCACCTGTCTTATCTTCCAATCCCTTTTTCCTCCAAGGACAGTGAAGGGGGATTTCTTGGGGTCCCTCTGTAAAAGTTCCAACACCCTTCATGAACACAGGCTACAATTGTGGGGTAGATCAGTTCTGGGCCAGCTGTGAATGCACAAAGAATGTCGACAGTCTATCAGCTGCCCCACACTCTATCCAGGAAGTGGTCACAGGGTGGAAGGAGAGAGAATATAGCACAAGCCAGGCAGCAGGAGATGGGGGGGGGGGGGGGGATTCTGTCTCTGCTAAATTGAGCCAGCTGTATCCCTTGGACTCTTGGTATCTGTTTGCTTATCTGGACACTGTTGTCATTAAGATGTCCTTTTAGTACCTGACCTCCACCTCACGCTCAAAAACGGTGGCAGTGTTAGTAAGGATTTTGTCAGCTAGGCTCCACAGTGCATCTCCATACAAGAAACATAGTCTGAGGAAGAAGCAATGTCAACACTCCAAATTCCTTTGGCAATTCTTTCAAAGCACCTTGGGCCCCCTTTGGTTCAAGAGAAGATGAGATGTCTTCTCTAAGACTTCTGCCTGGAGGCCGACAGAGTCCAACTCAGGAAGAACTTGGATCTGGTAGAAAGAACCCCACCAAGGGGAAGACTGGCTCTCAGACGTACACTAATCCTGTTATCAGTAATCAGATAAAGAAATCACTGTCTCATGTCAGACCAAATTTTAGTGGGACTCAAGCCCCCAAAACACTGTGGAGTGTTCTCCAACTCCAGGTGTGCCAGACCCATAGCAAAGCCGACACAAGGGGTAGGTGGATGTCACATTTTTCAGGGTTCCCTGGGGACTTCTACTGTGTCCACCGGAGCAGTTTCTCCCCTCATGTAGGCATCCTGGGGCCTGCAACAATGCAGAATTCATTGCGGACAGAGAATGTCTGTTAAATAAATGAATAAAGATTCTCATTTGACATTTTTCTTTTTTTTAAATTTCCATATTCACAATGTATGGAGTTGAAGAGAAAAAGAGTTGAATTCCCAGGGAATTATTCTCCGTCTAGGCTTTCCCACCTAAACAACCAATAGGGTGCTCTTCCTCTCTCTCTTTTTGTTTGTTTTTGGGCCACAACTGGTAGCGCTCAAGGTTACTGCTGGCTCCGAGTTCAGAAATCACTCTTGGCGGGCTTGGGGGATCATATGGGATGTCAGGAATCAAACCCGGGTCCCTCTGGGGTCAGCTGCATGCAAGGCAAATGCCCTACCACTGTGCTGTTGCTCAGGCCCCTTGTTTTCTGACTTTTACATGCTTGGCTAAGTGAGCTTGAGAGGGACCTCACTGAACTAACTTCCCTAAGTCCTGTGACCTTTTCTATCACTCATCACTCTTGGGCTCTGATCTTGCAGAAACCAAAGCAAGGGCTTGCAGTGGACTTGGGGGAGAGGGGTTTGTCACCAGACTTTGACGTTCAGAGAACCAACACTTCATTTATTTTATTTTATTTTATTTTATTTTATTTTATTGGTTTTTGGGTCACACCTGGCGACGCTCAGGGGTTACTCCCGGCTCTGTGCTCAGAAGTCGCTGTAATGGGGCAGGAGTGATAGCACAGCAGTAGGGCTTTTGCCTTGTACGAGGCCAACACAGAACTGACCCCCCAAATAGAATCCTGGCATCCGGTCCCCTGAGACTGCCAGGAACGATTTCTGAGCGCAGAGCCTAGAGTAACCCCAGAACATTGCGGGTGTGACCCAAAAACAAAAAAAAAGGAAAAAAAAGAATTACTGTCACCTGGGTCTCCTGAGTCACAGCCACCAGAGCCTCCTGCTCCTATGGGTTTGTCTCTGATGCTCCACCCAGGTTTGGAGCAGGGAAAAGCGTGGAGAGAACTCTGAGCTCCCACAATTTCAAGCCACAGAATGGATGGAGAGAAGGATGTGTTTAGATTTCAACGCCAGATGGGGATGGGGAAATCAAAACTCCTAGAGTCCTAATTCTAGTCCTAGAGTACTCTGGGCTGAGGTTGGGGAAACTGAGGTCCATGGAGGAAAGCAGTCTGGCAGTCTGTGTGAAGTACCCCCCCTCCACACACACACACACATGTTGGGTCAGGAGACATAGATAGTAAGTACAACGGGTAGTCTGCTTGCCTTGCACGCAGTCAACCAGGGTTCGATTCTCAGCATCCCTGAGAACCACCAGAAGTCATTCCTGCGTCCAGAGCCAGGAGTAAACTTCTGAGCACCTCCAAGGTGCTTTTCCCCCCACCCAAACCCCCCAACCCATCCCAAATCTGAATTCCCTGGATCCCATGTAGATAGGGCCAGCAGCATCTTCCAGCTCCTGTATGCTTCTGCTTTAGAAACTTCGGACAGAGAGAGAGAGAGTCTCCCCAGGAAGAAACCCAGGTGGCCTTGGGGCTCAACTAGGAGAAGTGGGGTGAAGGTGGGAGAATCTGGGGGACGCCGAGGGCCGGGCGGGGATGCGCTGGCCCTTTAAAGGGGGGGACGGGGCGCATGCGCGGGGCGGGCCGTAGTCGAAGCGGTGGGCGGCGGGCTGGCGGGCGGGCGCGCTGGAGAGTCCGCCGGCGGCCACCCTGCGCAGCTCCCGCATCCAGCGGCATCCTCGGACCCGCGGGCCGTGCTTGCGGTGCTGCCGCCGCCGCTGCCGCCGCCGCCGCTGCCTGCACCGTGCCCGGGCCCGCGGGAGTCCGAGCGAGCCAGCTGCCGCCGCCGAGCATCCTTCGCCCGTCCACGGCCGCGCCGCCGCCCATGCAGCAGCCAGTCCCGGGCGGGGACCACCCCACTACCGCAGCCCTCGCTCTTGCAGAGCCCGGGCTGCAGGATCCGCACCCCGCGATGGCTGGGCTGGCACAGCGCGGAGCCAGGTGCCCGCCCTCCACCCGCTGAAACGCCCGCCTGGGACTTTGGGGTGGGGGTTTGGGGGGCTCCACCACGGCCTCCCGGGGACCAGCGAGCCACCCGGAGCAGCCCCGAGCGAGACAAAGCCCACTTTGTGCCTCCGGAGACTTGGCCGCGGGCGTGGAATGTGCCAGTGGGGTGCGCGTCCCCTCCCCGCGCCCCGCCAGCTGTGCGTCTGGCCACCCGCACGCACCCCTGGGGTGCCCAGGTCCAGGCGTGCAACTGCAGAGGCCTGGAGTGACCCCCCCCCCCAAAAAAAAATAATATACCCCGGTGACACCCGAGCACGCGAGCCTTTTGTTGTTGTTCTCCCCCAAACTGGAGTTTTGGGGCAGCCCCAAGCTGCCTGCCTGTGTACCCGTGCCTTGGCCCCTTTCTGCGGCTGAAGGTCCCCTTCATCATCCCAGCGTTGTGACCTCAGTTTCTCCCTCTGACTTGTCTTCTTTCTTTTTATTTTTTGCTCATCTTTGTTCTGCCTGTCAAACCTGGGGGCTTGCCTTTGTGAAGGCTGCCAAGTTGGGGTGCATTCACTTCACCCCCTTTCTCTTAACTGAAACACATCTCTTAAGCCCACCCTGATCACCAACCACCCAGCTCTGTCCTTCACTTGCCACAGACGCACTGATTTTCTTTTTATTTTCTTGTTCTTTTTCTGATCGAGTAGTATTTTATTGAAAGGAGCCACGCCCTGGTTTCTTAAAGGCACCTCTTAACTGTTTTGGCCATGTGTTGTCTCTGCAGCCCATGTGTGGGTGACCTCCTGTGAAGCACCTATATTTTTTGTGGCCTCCTGGCAAGGCCTCCCTCCCACCCAAACATTCCCCCCTTCAAAGGCTTTGAGGATGCCAGGAGGGAAGAAGGTGGCCGGGGGTGGCCCCCCCGCAGCTGCGGCCCCTTCTGGGCTGCCACGGCGTTTGGAAAGCAGCGAAGGGGGTGCCACCGTGGCCCCCCGAGACGATGAGCCTGAGGAAGAAGGGGAAGAGGACCTTCGAGATGGAGGAGTCCCCTTCTTTGTCAACCGGGGTGGGCTGCCAGTGGACGAGGCCACTTGGGAAAGGATGTGGAAGCATGTGGCCAAGATTCACCCCGATGGAGAGAAGGTGGCCCAGCGGATCCGCGGGGCCTTGGACCTGCCCAAGGTGAGGGTCTTGGGGGAGGACGAGGCTGTCTTGGTTTTCATGGGGCTGGGATAAGCCACGCTTAACTTGATGCACTAGATGGGCCTTGGAACGGTAAGATGGAAAAATGCTGCACCTAACCAGAAGTTTTTCACAGCTGGCCTTAGTCTCTATTGGCCAGAGACGCTGCTTCCAGCCATGGCAAGAAAACCAAAGTAATAAAATCGATGTTGAATTACCCTAAAATTCACTTATATGTATCCTTCCTTTGGAGGACAGAGCAGATTAAGTAACATGTCCATCCCTGGGTTCTGAATCTTATTTACTAGGCCAGAGACAAAAGGGCAGAGAGAACCCCAGCATAGCTCAGGGGCATGGGGCCTCAGTTGTTGAGAAATATTTCCATGATTTTATTTTCCCCTGAATTCTCCAACAGTCTTGTAAAGTAAGGGCAACTGGGACCCCTTTTATGATGGGAAAGGAGGAAGTGCTGGAAGAACTTGAGGTCCTTTGCATGCACGGTTGGTGGCAGAATTTGAACTCAGCCCTGACCTGGAGGTTCCAGGCCCTTTGCTTTGCTAGACACTAGGTTTGGGGCAGGAGCTCTGAGGGAGACTCCAGCAGTGTTCCAGGGCAGCCCTGGAACTCCTCAGTGACTGTCCTAAGCATGCCACCATGAAGGTCCAGCCTGCAGCTCATTCATCTTTGTCTTGCCAACGCCTCCTACGAATGGCACAGAACAGACACTTGTATGTGTTGAATGAAAAGGCACGAGGGCCCGTGCTGGGAGCACTAGAGGCAATACAAGCCTGATTTCTTGACATTATGGTAGAGACCGAAAGAAGATTGGCTCAAGCACAGAACCTGAGGCCTGGGCTGGAAGCTATGGGCAGAGGTGAGAGCCCAGTGTGCAGTGCTGCCTGCCTGTGTGAAAGAGGAGGAGAGAGAAGGCCAGGACAGCAGGCAGGGAACAGGGCATGCACCGAGACACAGGCATAAGGCTTCTGTTGTTTGTTGTTGTTTTACCAGGTTCTTAGTAGAATCTTCAGAAATTGTCTTTGGGGGGGGGGCGGCACGGTGGCGCTAGAGGTAAGGTGTCTGCCTAGCCAGCGCTAGCCTAGGATGGACCCCTTCGATCCCCCAGTGCCCCATATGGTCCCCTAAGCCAGGAGCGACTTCTGAGCGATTAGCCAGGAGTAACCCCTGAGCGTCACTGAGTGTGGCCCAAAAACCAAACCGAAAAAAAAAAAAAAAAAAAAAGAAATTGTCTTTGGGAATGAGGGTTTTTAGAGATTGGAGGCTGAGTAGCTGCCTGCATTTTTAGGGAAAACAGTTAAATTTGAATTGCTGAACCAGAGCGATAGATAGCACAGCTGTAGGGCATTTGCCCTGCATGCGGATAACCCAGGACAGATTCAGGTTCGATTCCGGCATCCCATATCATCCCCCAAGCCTCCCAGAAGTAACCCCTGAGTGCCGCCAGGTGTGGCCCAGAAAAAAAAAATTTTTTTTTGATTTGCTACCAGATCATCCTCGATCCTAAAGTAGAGCTTTTTAAAAAACTTTTTTTTTTTTTTTTTTTTGGTTTTTGAGTCACATCCGGCAGCGCTCAGGGGTTGGTTACTCCTGGCTCTATACTCAGAAATAGCTCCTGGCAGGTTCGGGGGACCATACGGGATGCCGGTCTTCGAACCTTCGTCCTTCTGCATTCAAGGCAAACGCGCTACCTCTATGCTATCTCTCCGGCCCCTAAAATTTTTTTAAATTCAAAGATCACTTTGAAAATAAAGATGAAATAGAAAGCTAAGAGAGGCCACTTGGAGCAACTATTTAGAAATGGAGAGATGAGCACAGTGTCTCTGCTCCTACATGGAGGGGGCATTCCAATGGGACTAGCAGGGGCATTCCTATGGGACTCCCCCACCCCAGTTTGTATATTGTCCACTGTGCACTCCTTACCTCCTCCCCTATCTAGGACCCTCCTAGGACCCTTGCTTTCCTATGGTAGGAAGAACTCTGGGGTCCCACTTACAGGAGGGGGCTATCCTGGCTCTTCGCTACCTACTTCAGGGACTGGGAGCTGTCTCTATGGGAGCTGATGCCCATATTAGAGGGAGGTTGGGGTGTGCAGGGGGGTTTGATTTTTGTTTATGGGCCAATCCCTGGTGTTCGAGAGTTAGTGGTTTAGTTACTTCTGGCTTTGTGCCCAGGGATCACTCCTGGTGGTTCCTGAGGGACCGTAGGAGATGCTGTAGGTAAAATCCATGCAAGGCAAGTGCCCCTGTATTCTATGCTATCTTTCTGGGCCTCAGGAAAATATCCTTTAAAACAGTGTTTCTCAACCTTTTCTCTCCCTCTGCCCATTTCTTTTCAATCTTGTATCCTTCCTGTGACCTCCCTGTTCTATTGTTGACCCCTTAGTGTCTTGCCACGGTCCCCCATTGACATGATTTTCATCTTGGATTTTCCTGGGCCCCACAGGAGGCCATCTGGTCCCCAGCTGAGAAGCACATTTTAAAAATTGAATACTAGTATTGAGTGTTTAAAGTACTGCTGCTTCTCAAAGGATGGCTGCTCTAGGATGAATGCTTTCTGTGCTTTCTTTTTTGTTTTGGTTTTTGGGCCACACCCGGCGACTCTCGGGTTACTCCTGGCTATGCACTCAGAAATTGCTCCTGGCTTGGGGGACCATATGAGACGCCGGGGGATTGAACCAAGTTCCTTCCTAGGTCAGTGCATGCAAGGCAAATGCCCTACTGCTTGCACCACTGCTCAGGCCCCTGGCTGCTTTCTACTTTGCAAGTAGAGGACTAGGTGTCTTTGGGAAGATCGGGGAGCTATCCCCAGTCTCTCTCATCCCCCCACTGCACCCCACTCCTCCACGCAAATAAGCATTTTCTGGCTCTCAGTTTGATCATGGGCAGTGGTTGACCATGGCCTGTGTTGAAGGGGACCAGGTCATTCGCAGTACAGAATGTGACTTGTCTGTAAGCATGTGCACGTATGTACAGGAAAGTGGTGTCCGCCAATTGTAATGGTCACTATGGGAGTCTCGGAACTATTGTACAGACCTTCCAGCTCTGCCCCAGTGGTGGCCACAAAGGCCCTGCTTCAGATTCTCTGGTCTTAGGGAGAGTCTTAAGGACTTTCTTGTCCCAGAGCAGGGCCAGGTGTCTGCCTGGTTGGTAGGTGCTGAGGCCTTCATGGGGACCAGGGTTGGCAGCCATGGACCTAAATGGACTTCAGTATCCAGTTCCCTCTGCCTAGGGTGTTTCTGGGAATTTATAGGACACTTGATGTGAGGAGTGGGACACCCCCACCCTGCCCCCCATGCTGCTAATGAACTGTGAAATCATTTGTCTGTGCTTCTCCAGACATCCCAGCCAGAGCCTTGAACCTGGGCAGTCAGGTCCTCAGAGCACTCCCATGGACAGGGGGTGGAAGGCAGGAGGAGGGTAAGACTCTGTCCTTTTTTTTTTTTTTTTTTGGTTTTTGGGCCACACCCAGCAGTGCTCAGGGGTTACTCCTGGCTCTCTGCTCAGAAATAGCTCCTGGCAGGCACGGGGGACCATATGGACACCGGGATTTGAACCAACCACCTTAGGTTCTGGATCGGCTGATTGCAAGGCAAACGCAGCTGTGCTATCTCTCCGGGCCCAAGACTCTGTCCTTTTGTAGGGCTTTTGTCCCCTTGGGATTATGACACCAGTATGGGGGAAAGGGGAGTGTTGTGAAAAGGGAAATCACTTCTCCAGATAGGTGTCAACCATACGCTGGGGACTTCCACTGTGGACTTCCGGGCTGGCCAGAAGCACATTCCATACTAAGCCTCTGGGCTGACCTGATCTTACCTCCTGCATCCATGCCCTTTTTTTTGAGGTCTGAGGCATCTGTCAAAAACTGCCAGACTGTATCTGCAGCATCCACTTATCCCCACCACCAGCCTCTGCCCCCCCACCCCTGAATGTACCCCACATCAAGGTCACTTCTGTCACTTCTCTCCCTCCCCCACCCCATGTGGAAGCCTCAGCACTGCAGCCACTTTCATTGTCTGTAAGACTGGGCCTGGGTCCAAAGCAGCAGTACAGCAGGTAGACACTTGCTTTGCATAGAGCTGAACCAGCACCCCGTCTGGTCCCCAGAGCCCATCAGGAGTAATTCCTGAGTGCAGAGCCTAGAGTAAGCCCCGAGCGACGTGAGGTATAGCCAAAAAAAGAAAAGGAAAATAAAACACTGAGCCTGTGGGCTTAACTTCTGTACCTCAAAGGGGCTGTCTCTTGTACCCTGCTTTTCTCAATGCTCTGACTTACTCTTCCTTCACCCATACCCTGAGCCAATCTGCCTGAGGTCCTCAAGGCGAGAACTCAGAGGGTGGGCTTAGCCTTGAATTTCTGGTTCTTGTCCCCTGAGTAGCTTGTTAAAAAAAAAACAAAAACAAGGGGGGGGGGAGCGGAGAGATAGCAGAGAGGTAAAGGTGTTTGCCTTGCATGCAGAAGGTCATTGGTTTGAATCCCGACATCCCATATGGTCCCCCAAGCCTGCCAGGAGTGATTTCTGAGTGTAGAGCTAGGAGTAACCCCTGAGCGCCACCGGGTGTGACCCAAAAACCAAAAAAAAAAAAAAAAAAAAAAAACAACAACAACAACAAAGGGACCTTGGTTCATTCTTCTTTTTGACTTCTCTCATCCTTACCAACCTCTTGAAGCCAAATTGCCAGGTTTGGGCTCCCCAAATTCTGGACTCCTTCCTTCCTTCCTTCCTTCCTTCCTTCCTTCCTTCCTTCCTTCCTTCCTTCCTTCCTTCCTTCCTTCCTTCCTTCCTTCCTTCCTTCCTCCTTCCTTCCTTCCTTCCTTCCTTCCTTCCTTCCTTCCTTCCTTCCTTCCTTCCTTCCTTCCTTCCTTCCTTCCTTCCTTCCTCCCTTCCTTCCTTCCTTCCTCCCTCCCTCCCTCCCTTCCTCCCTCCCTCCCTCCCTCCCTCCCTCCCTCCCTCCCTCCATCCCTCCCTCCCTCCCTCCATCCCTCTTTTTTTATGGAGTAACCCTGGCGGTGTTCAGGTGTTACTCCTGGTTCTATGTTCAGGAATTATATCTGTTGGTGCTTGGGAGACCATATGGGATACCAGGGATCAAACCTAGGTCGGCTGCCTACTAGACAAACACCCTACCCACTGTGCTATCACTCTGGCCTCATGGACTCCCAAGTTTCTGAACAATAGTCTGGGCTTCTGCCTGGATGTCCAGAAGCCCACAGCCTGTGTATTCTCAGTCTGAGGGGGCACTTTCCTACCATCCTTTCCTCTTTCTGGGCCACACTGTCCCTTGGTAGTGACACTGGTCCCTGAGGAGAAGGGTGCTGGTGGGAACAGGAGATGTTGAAGGAGAGCTGAGGGTCCTGTTCCAATGAATCCCCTCTAGAGTGGTACATTAGACTCACAGCAAGACAGTCCCCACATGCCCTCTGTGCCCTGTCCTCTGCTGCCAACTTATTTCTCAACACTTCTGGTCATGACTGGGAGGTCTGGTCAGTGTGATATTTGGGTACAGATCACAGACCTTAAGCCTCTCTTCTCCTGCTTCCTCCCCTTGAGCAGAAGGGAACAAAGGCCTCCACAGCCCTCTGCATCCCCACTGGTTTCTCTGTCCTCTCCCATGCTAGTGAGGATGTGGTCATCCCTTATGGGAGTACCACAGGATGAGAGTTCTGAGAGAATCAGTCAGTTCTGATCTAGTCCCCAAACCAGAGTGAACCCAAACACTTATGAACATGGCCTCAACACTGCTGTTTTTATGAAGCCTTGCTTAAAATTTAGATCAGCTGTTATGATGCCCGTGTGTTTGTGAAGTTCTCAGGCACCACTGATACAGAGACCTGAACCCAGCACATGCTCCAGGGAGGGAGACCTCTGGGACACAAGTTGTCCTGGGTGGTAGGAAACTCTGAGGGAGCCTGCGAAGGAGGCTGGTGGGGATCAGAGCCCCAGCAGCATGGATCCTTGGGGGATCTTGGGAGACCATTCTGGACTAGGTACCTGGGCATGCTTCTTTCCTATGACCAGAGCTCTTTTCCCGTCCCTAGGTCCCCATACCGAGTGTGCCTACGTTTCAGCCCACTACACCCATCCCCGAGCGCCTGGAGGCCGTGCAACGCTACATCAGGGAGCTGCAGTATCCTGTCACCCATGGGCCGGCCACCCCAAGCTCAGTCAGGGTCTTAGTGCCAACAGAACATGTTCCCCAGGGCCCCACTAAATCCCCTGTCTGGCATAGAAAGGGGGTGCTGTCTAAAGAGGCCTGACCCTCTCCAGCCTTTCTCTGTTCCTGCTTCCTTCTCTTCGGCAGAAGAGAACAAAGGTCCCCAAAGCCCTTGACATCCCCACTCACCCTTCTGTCCTCTCCCCACAGCTTCCCACTGAGGAAGCCTGGTCAGGGCCTGCTTTCACCCTCCCCAGCCAGCCCCTGGGACTGAGAGACAGCAGAGACTGGGAGGAAGAGTGGTATGAAAGCTGGAATGCTGCTCCTGAGTGTCCCCTCTGGCTACACAATCTCCATTGCAGTGGAAAGGGCCAGGCTGGACTTAGCACAGCTGACCTGGGAATCTCCTGCTCAGGACCCAGGCCTGGGCTTCCTACCTTTGCTTCCCTCTGCAGTCATTGCGGGGAAGCAAGCAGCATGAGAAGCCCAGGGCAGTCAGCCTGGGGTGAGGGCACAGGGGCTAAAGTGCCCAGAACAGGGAGAGGGGGTCAAAGGGAGACCAGCTCTTCCCATGCCAGGAGAACCAAAGGTCACAAATGGGAGAACCATACCTGATGTGAGGGGGAGAATTCTCAGCCAGTACCCCAAGATAAGGGAGACAGGGTGAGCAGTGGCCAGACAGGCCTTTTCCACACCCAAACAAGAAGCCCTTAACTGGCCCCCAGGTACAATCACACAGGGACACAGTTCTTTGAAATTAAGAAGAGCAGACCTCTGACGGGGTAAGTGTGGGTGCCTCTGGCCCAGTCCTTCAAGATTAGCAGCCCTCTTTGGGGAGGAAGCCCAAAGAACCTCTGGTAGTTCACAATGCATGCTGGGACAAATGTTAGAGGAATCCCCCAGGAACTTCATGGGTGTCATCAGGGGAACCCTGCTGAGAGGAATAGTCAAGGTGCCCCATATTGTAAAGGGAACCCTAAGACCTTTGTTTAACAGTCACCCCTCACTCCAGTGATTTTACTGTTGATAAAGGGTAGATGAGGGAGGCTCAGGGCTTTTCCAATGATGAGGAGCCTAGCAAGAATAGGTCTCCATTATCTCCATTCCCTGCAGTTGCCTCTGGGTCCCCATCATGGGGACCTTTTGTGTCCCCCTTCTGCCAAAGTGGCCTGCCTGGTCATTGGTACAATATCCAGAGTCAACCAGCTGCTTTGGAATTCATTGCTCACTTCCCATTCCATTTGGTGTGAGCACACCCCTAATTGACCCCATTGTCACCACTGGGGTCTGGGATCTCAGCTCCATTTCCCAGGGGTTAGAAGACCCACTGCCCTCAGCATGCCAGTTCCACCCTGGGCTGTGTTCCTTTGAAAACCTCTGTTCTGTATCAGCGGTTTCTTAAATGCCCCTCTTGGAGCTCCCTGGCTGAATCCTGGTCCCCAGATTCAGAGCTTTGCTCTGATCTATGCCCTTGTGTGCTTTGGGCCCTTTACTGGGTCTGGGGGAGTCTGGACTCTCCAGCAGAGCCCGCAGCCAAGCCACATTCCCAAACCAAAGGGCTATGCCAGAGAGGAGAGAGGATATCAGTGGAGAGACAGACAGACTGAAAGTAGCCCCAAGTTCTGCGGTCAGGGCAGGCCAGGGCGTCTCCCAGAAGCTTGCAGCCTGGGATCCCATGTCCGGGCCAGGCAGCTGGCCAACATGGGGGCAGTTGCGATCAATGACAAGCTCTTCTGAGAAGCTATCTTTGCTCAGGCCACCTCTGGGCGCCTCTGGGCGCCAGGAAATCACTCTCCCCAGCTTCCTGCCCCCAGATAACCCTACAGGAAATTCCAGCTTCCAAAGATGAGTCTGTGGCTACCAGCCCCCTTCTTCCTGCCCCCAGCTGGAACCTGGGGAAGAAGGAAGCGAGAATAGGAAGGTGCTTCCTTCTGGGTCTGCACGGCTGTCTTTTCTCCCAGACTCTATACTCCAGACTTGGTGGGGCTGGGCTGAGCTGAGACCATGTGGGAGGGAAGATAACCTCTCATTCTTGCAGCTCTGCCTCCCCTACTCTCCCCCACAGAGGGATGAGAGCTCTGTCCCCACATTTCTGCCTCCCTCCCGCAGGCTGATGGACCTGGCCAAGGAAATGACCAAAGAGGCTCTGCCCATCAAATGCCTGGAAGCCGTGATCCTGGGAATGTATCCTGCTTTGGCCATGGGCAAGGGCCATGGTGCCAGCTGCCTCCCCTGGATGAGCTCCAAGACTCCCTCACCCCTCTCCTAGGCGTGAATGTGGCCCCAATATAAGGACATTGAATGTGGGGCAGGCCCTGGGACTCCATGTCTCACTTCACAAATTCTCCAAACAGCCCCTTGTTTGACTCCTGGGGACTTGGTAGCCCTGTTCTCTCAGGACCCTTGTCTTGCATAGGGCTGTAGTGCTGTTTGCACAGCCCTAGTACTTGGAACAGGCAGGTGGTCTGTGAACTATTGGTATCTCCTGGCCATGATGATGATGGAGAGGGCCACAGGGTCTTCAAACAGAGCTGCTTTTCCAAAGAAAAAAAAGTATCTGGTTACCTCTCCCATAAGGGAGAATGGGGTCACCAGAGTAGTGAGCAGGGGACAGACAGGTGTGTCCTTAAGATCAGTCCAGTGTATCTGCAGTGAGAGCCAGATAAGGGAGACAGTTATTGGTCCATGCTTTAGCCCTAACCTTTTTTTATTTTGTTTTTTTTTTTGGGGGGGGGGGCACATTCAGTGATGCTCAGGGGATACTCCTGGCTACGCTTTCAGAAATTGCTCTTGGCTTGGGGGACCATATGGGATGCTGGGGGAGCGAACCATGAACCATGTTAGGTTCCTAAGTTAGGGCTTGCAAGGCAAATGCCTTACCACTAGCGTCACCGCTCCAGTCCTAGCCCTAACCTTTTGACTTTGTTTTTATTTTGTTTTTGAGCCACTCCCTGAGTGAGCTCAGACCTTACTCCTGGCTCTGTGTTCAGTGATTAGTCCCGGTGGTGTTTGGGGTATTGTAGGTACTGCCAGGGATGTCATATTTGGGTTGTCCATGTTCAAGGCAAGTGCCCTACCCACAGTACTATCTCTCAGGCTATTTTCATATTTAATGCAAATATTTGTTTAGTTATATATAATATAAAATGTATATATAATTGGTAGCAGCAATCTTGAGAGAGGAGTGGCAGGTATCAGGGCCTCTCTCAGAAATGTTAAGCCTTGGGTCTAGCAGTATGCCTGAGCCTGATGGTGTTCAGGGACTACCAGGGGTCCACCTGATGGTGCTGGTGGAAGCTCCAGAGCTGGGTTTCAAACTCAGGGCCTGGGGCATGCTAAGTCTGTGTTTCAGCACAGAGCTCGTTTCCAGGAATTTTAAGTTAGAACCAAGATCAAACAAGATACAGAATCTGTGTCCAGCAGCTTCATTGGTCACCAGCTTGAGCCTGATCTCGTTTGCCCTCTTTACCCCTCACAGCTCCCCCATTCCACAGTGCCTACTGTTTTACACTACTCTGTCCATCTCCCCTGGTGAGTACCTAGCTTCATGCAGCAGCGGGCATTGTGGGGTGCCCATCAGCAGGCCCACTCCCTAGGAATGGTCGAGGAGAAGACAGCAGAGATGAGGAGTACAGCTTCTCCCAAGAGGACTGCTAGCAAGAGGGTTACCCTTGTCCCTTAGACATAGCTGCAGGGCATGACAGAGTACGTGATTGTTGCTCCCTTCCCTCCCCCCCCCCCAGAGTTTTTTTTTGTTTTGTTTTGTTTTGTTTTTTTTGGTTTTTGGTTTTTGGGCCACACCCAGCGGTGCTCAGGGGTTCCTCCTGGCCGTCTGCTCAGAAATAGCTCCTGGCAGGCACGGGGGACCATATGGGACACCGGGATTCGAACCAACCACCTTTGGTCCTGGATCAGCTGCTTGCAAGGCAAACGCCGCTGTGCTATCTCTCCGGGCCCCAGAGATTTTTTTTTAAAATAATATCTTTATTTAAGCACCTTGACTACAAACTAGATTGTAGTTAGGCTTCAGTCATAAAAAGAACACCCCCCTTCACCATTGCAACATTCCCATCACCAGTGTCCCCAATCTTCCTCCTCTCCACCCCTGCCTGTATTCGAGACAGGCATTCTACTTCACTGACTCATTAACATCTATGGTCGGTGCTTCCGACCCTCGTCTCTATTGTCTCTGGGCATTATTACAATAACGTCTTTTATTTTTATTTATTTTTGGTTTGGGGCCACACCCGATGACGTTCAGGGGTTACTCCTGGCTATGAGCTCAGAAATTGCTCCTGGCTTGGGGGACCATATGGGATGCCTGGGGATCAACCGTGGTCCATCCTAGGTCAGTGCTTACAAGGCAAACACCCTACTGCTTGGGCCACTGCTTCAGCCCCTGTCTTATTTTTCTTAAAACCCATAGATGAATGAGACTTCAGAAGTTTCTAATGATGGGAATAGAGGCTGCCCTCAGTGCCCCCTTCACAACCCACTCTATCTAGAGCACTACATGGCAGTACCCACAGTCCAGGAGCAAGAGTCCGCTGCTCCACCTCTCCTTTCAGAGGACACTCCAGGCAGGCAGGCTCGGGGAGTCTGGAGATGTTTCAGCATCTCCTTGCTGGCAGTTGGTTGTGTCTGCCAGTTGGTGAACCTTGTGCTGGCAGGAGCATGGCTGAGTGACTGAGGTGACACTCAGGGTTTGCATGGCTGATCCTCCGCGTGTCCCTCCCAGCTGATTCATTCACATCTCAGCTCCTCTGAGGGGGGCGACAGTGCTAGGGCCTTTAGGTCTGATGTGGCCCATGCCAAGGGCAGCCACAGGAGCCAAGAGGGCCATTGCCTTGAGTAGGTGCCTCCACCTGCACTTGGGCATGTCCCTGAGTTCGAGGCCCCCTACCACCACCCCAACCGGGGTGTTTCTCCAGCAGTTTCCTTAGCTGGGCCACCCGCCAGTTACCTCACCAACAGCATGCCCACCCTGGAGCGCTTCCCCATCAGCTTCAAGACCCACTTCTCAGGGAACTACTTCCGCCACATTGTACTGGGTGTGAACTTCGGGGGCCGCTACGGGGCCCTGGGCATGAGCCGTCGCGAGGACCTGATGTACAAAGCTCCGGCCTTCCGCACACTCAGCGAGCTGGTGCTGGACTACGAAGCTGCCTACGGCCGCTGCTGGCATGTGCTCAAGAAGGTGAAGCTGGGCCAGTGTGTGTCCCACGACCCGCACAGCGTGGAGCAGATTGAGTGGAAGCACTCAGTGCTGGACGTGGAGCGGTTGGGCCGCGATGACTTCCGCAAGGAGCTGGAGCGCCATGCCCGGGACATGCGACTCAAGGTAGGGGCAGGCCCCCAGGGCTGGAGAGAGGAGTACAGCGGGGAGGCACCTGCCTTGCACATAGGGCCCAGTGGTCCCCAAACTATGGCCCACAGGCCACATATTTTATTTGTTTCCATTTTGTTTATTTACTTCAAAATAAGAAATGCAGGGTGCATAGGAATTTTGGTTTTTACTATAGTCCGGCCCTCCAGTGGCCTGAGGGACAGTGAACTGGCCCCCTGTTTAAAAAGTTTGAGAACCTTGGGGCCAGAGAGATAGCATGGAGGTAAGGCGTTTGCCTTGCATGCAGAAAGACGGTGGTTCAAATCCTGGCATCCCATATGGTCCCCCGAGCCTACGAGGAGCGATTTCTGAGCATAGAGCCAGGAGAAACCCGTGAGCGCTGATGGATGTGACCCCCCAAAAAGTTTGAGAACCACTATTAAGACACAGCCAATGTGGGTTCAGTCCCTTGGCATGGAGCTGCATATGGCCTTCCTAGCCCTCTAGGAGCAAGCCCTGAGCATTGCTAAGTGTGCCCCCCCCCTCAAAAAAATGCAAACAAGGTAGAAGATCACACTTCCATGCCCTGGAATGCCCCAAACCCTGGGAGGATTTTAAGCCAGTCAGCTCAGGTGGCAGAGAGGAAATGCCAGGGCCTGAAGAGGCTGGACTTGGGTAGAAGGAAGGTGGCCCCTTCCCCAAAAGAATGGGATGCTGCCCTCCAGTGGGAGAGGTCACATGTGGTCCTCAGCCTGTCTGGAGGGAAGTAAAGAAGGGTCCTAGCAGCCCTTTTCATGCCTGGATCCCGTCACTTCACCTCTATGCACACACTAGGGCAGGGGGTGTATAAATGACTGAGCAGCCATACGAGGTAAGGTCAGGGCCACAGAAGGGTTTGGGGTGTCTGTACTTGGAGCAGGTGTGCCCCAGCCTCACTCAGCAAGGCAGAAACCTAGAGTCTCCCTGGCCCCTCCCCCAGGGCCTGCTAGACCCTGGCCCCAATCCCTGCTACAGGACTCTGGCCCTCCCCATGCAGCAGCCTGGCGCCACAGCCTCAAACTTGGCATTTGATGTTGGCATTTGGAGTTGCCATACTGGACTCTGTGAGGGGGGGGAGGCTGCTTGTGAGCTCTGAGGGTGCAAACTCTGCAGCGCGCCCAGAGATTTGCTTAGAGACAGATTCTGGTGCAAGCACCAACACTGACTGTTGGTGCATGGAAGACCCGGAGCAGAATGCCATGGCAGCCCTGCACCATAACCTAGGGCACCACAGGTACAAGTGGTTGCAGCCAGCCCTACTGATGTGGGGGTGCAGTGCTCCCTTCTCCCGGGAAGATCCTCTTCTGCCTGACTCTGCCACCCCCCATCCCACCCCCCCACCCCCCGCCCAGGCCCCTAGCTTTGCTACTGGAGCATGGTTCTGTCTCCATGGGGAGTTGACGCCAAAGGTCCCCATCTTTGGTGCTGACTCCTGATCCGTTTGGTACTGAGGATGCCCCATATTTCAGGCTCTTTTCTCCAGCAGCCCACATAGTAGTCAAAGTCCAACTCTGTGTGTCCTAGAAAGGCTTCCGTGCCTTTGTATACTTCTTATTCATCAGTTGCCAGCCTGGAGTCTGCTGTTCGAGATCCCAGTACCTCTCTGGCAGCTGGCAGAGCACCACCCGGAGCTCCGCCTGGCTGCCAGCTCTTGGGCCTGGCTGGAAGGATGGTGGCTCTCTTCTTGAGGTTTATTACACTCTTCTCTCCACATTCCTGACTAGCAGGGATTGCATGGGCACAATATGAGCACACCATACCCTAGCAGTTTTCGTACCTGGGGAATGGGTGAGGAAAGAACAGGGAGACAGCAGAGTATAGCTGGGGGCTCCCTAGAACCCCCTTCCTGATGGAAGTGAGTTGTCTGCTAACAGTCTGGACTCCTCAGCAGGGACATCAGTGAAAAGGCTGCAGGGCAGGGCAGCTCTGGGGTTCATTTCTAACGCTGCTTCACAGAGCCCCAGATTTGAGCAGCACTGAACCAAAATTGCCAAGACTGGCCCTCAAGCCCCCGTGAGCACTTCTTGGGAGGACCTAAAATAAAACAATTATCCTATTTCTTCCCACCAAGATTGGCAAAGGCACGGGCCCTCCCTCCCCAACCAAGGACCGGAAGAAGGATGTTTCATCGCCACAGCGGGCCCAGTCCAGCCCCCACCGCAGGAATAGCCGCAGTGAAAGGCGGTAAGGGATGGGGTACATGGAAAGTTTGAGGGAGGCTGGTCCCTCCCCTGATGTCCTAGTTTTTTTTTTTTTATTTTGGGGTCACACTCCTGGCTATGTACTCAGAAATCATTCCTGGCTTGGGGACCATATGGGATGCCAGGGATCAAACCTAGATCCATCTTGGATCGGCACATGCAAGACAAACACTCTACCACTGTGCTATTGCTCGGGCCCCTCATGTCCTAGATTTTTGTTTTCTCTCTGCCCTTCTTTTCCCCCATTTTCTTATCTGCCCCACTGGAGGGAAGTGATTTGGGTGGGTAGAATCCATTTGCTTACACTACCTTGCTTGGATCAGCCATGTAGCTCAGGCCCATGGTTGTGTGGTAGGTCTGAGTGGAGGGTCTGCTATGGGCAGGGAGCGTTCAATTTCCCGAATGTCCCCAGGAAGGGTGGGAACTGGTGTTCTGGACTCAGCACTTGTCCCACCTGCCTGCCCGGGTTCTACCTTGATCTAGATGACAGAGGTGCCCATTAGCATCATTAGCACCAGACCAGCACTGTCTCTGCTGGGTTCCTCCAATCTTTTCTGGCACTGGCTTTAAACTTCACGGTCTATGAGCTTCTGTGTCATCAGGGGCCCCCAGACACTGTGACCAGGAGGCGGCATCCCTGAGAGTATTGCCTTGCTGCAGCTGGGGATGGAAGTGGGTGAGAGGTTGGACCACTTGTGCAGGCAAGCACACAAGGGCCAGGGTTCCTGAAGCACCTTCTCAGCACTACTGCTGCACTCAGTGCTCCCTGCAGAATGGGGTAGGGGACACACAGCCCCAGTGCCAGTCTTCTTGGACCAGCCCGACTCCCACTCCTACCTTGCCCTCTTTTTTTTCCCCCACAGGCCATCGGGTGAGAAGAAGCCGGCTGAGCCCAAAGCCATGCCTGACCTCAATGGGTACCAGATCCGGGTGTGAGAGGCAGGCATCTCTCCAGGGAGCCAGGATCCACTGGCCAGAGCCAGCCTTGCCCGTGGGCAGGGAGGGGGCACAGAGGCCCACTTCAACCCCCCGCCACAAGCTGCTGCCCCTCTCACTGAGCCAAGACCCCCTAACTTTGGGCCCAGAGGCAGTATTTTCTTTGGAGCTTTTAACTTGACCACTGAAGTGTAAGGTATTTAGGTAACACTTAGAATGAACGGATCTGTGAACAGCTGAAGGGCTTAGGAAATCCAAGTGCCATGTGGACTGCTAAGAGGTGGGCACAGATTCCACTGGTGCTGGCAACTGGTGTCTGAGATTTGGGTCAGCCTGTTTGGGGAAACTCCCAACCCCACTTGGGCTATGGAGAGGGAACTCTGAGTCGGGGAGGGGTGGGGTATGTTTGCCCACTTCTGCCAGCCCTGGCAGAATCATCCCAGGGAACGGAAACAGGGTAGGAATCCTGGGGGTGGGGAGGTCCAAAGCAAAGCACAGCTGAGCAAGGGCGTGGAGCTTGGGAGGGGCCTAGTGCTTGCACAGCCCCACGTGGGGTGGCATGAGGTGCTATGGGTGGGTGATGCTGAACTGCCTATGAGGGTGAGTGGGCCTGAGTTCCCAAATGCCTACCCTGGGGGACACTTGCTGGGTCCCAGCCAGCCCCCCTCGCCAGCCCCGCTCTCCCTAAGGAGGGTGTGAGCTTTGCTCCGGGTGGCATGCCATTGGTGAATGGGCTGGTCTGCTGGGGTCAGGCACCCAGGCTGGAGGCAGGGTGAGACCTAAGGACCCTTCTGCTTATCCCACTGTAATGTCAGCCCCTAAAAGGATAAGAGAGCCAGGCCAGGATGTTTGTGTCCTGGGTGCAGTCTGGCCAACCCATCTGGGTTCATGAGGAACCCAGGAGTGAGCAGACCAGTGGTCTGTTGGGGATGCACCCTTTGTGTAGTGTGGGCACGGGGGAAGGTTCTGGAGTCCCACACAGCCAGGTGGTGTAGGAAGTGTGGGGCACAGATGCAGATGAGGAGAAGCAGAGAATTGGCGGTGAAAGTGAAAAGGGTGTGGAGTTTGGAGTCTATGGCTGCATTGGGGAGCAGGGAGCTCCTCATGCTGAAGTTTTCAATTACAGATGCTGCATCTGCTTGGCAGGAAGCTCTAGGGAGTTCCAGTTGCAGAAGAGCAGCTGGATGCAGTGACTAAGAAGGTTCCTATTTACAGATGGTTCTGATGGAGTTAGGGCAATGTCAGTTGGAAGCCAAGGTCATCTGGGGAAAAGGTCACAGAGATGCACTAGGCAGAAAAATGAAAGTTTTAGGCTTGTCACAGAGCCCATGGGGTAAGGGAAGGTCCTTGCCACTCAAGGCCCTCCCAAGATGATCATGCTGTGCTCTGCCCACCATGCAGTGAGCAGAAGTCCTTGGGCTAGAAGTTTTGGTGAGAGGACAGAGGAAGCAGCGACTTCAGCCTGCAGGTAGCAGGGGGTAGAGGGAGGGGTCCCGTTCTGAGGGTCAGGAGTGTCTTTAACTACCACAGCTATTGGTCTAGAGTCGGTCCATGAGGTGACTCATCAGGTTCCTATTGGGTATGGAAGCCGTGAAGAGATGCCTTACTCACCACCAAGCAAACCAGCCTAAGGGGCAGGTGACCCCTGAGTGACAACCCCATCCTTCATGGAGTGGGCCTGGCAGTTCTGGCAATGCTGACAGCTGCTCCATGTGAGGCTGAGACCCAGGCCTTTCCACCACCCGGCTACTGGGGAGGGCTGACACCCCAGGATGACAGGGCTGTGGGGAAGAGCCAGAAGTAGGGTCAAAGGTGTTCTCTCCCTCCTGCAGCCCTAGGGGAAAAGCCGAGAAATAGGGGTGATCATCCTCAAGCTGATCTTCACCCGGCACTCCACACCCCTGCCCTACCTGAAGGCCCGGCTAGTGCTCTGGGTTTAGCTTCTCTATGTAGCAGCCTGCTGCTTCCTGGGCAGTATGTTTGGGCTGTGCCCCCGGCTCCTCCTCCCCTCCTGAGCTGTGTGCTTGAGCTGTGCTCCAGCTCCTCCTCCTGTCCTGAATTCTGTGCTCAGGTTGTGCTCTGGGTTCTGGCTGATGGCCACAACTTCCAGGAGACAGGCGGGGACTCTGGGGCCTTAGTCACTATATCCTATCACCCCATCTCACTTCCTGGGAGGCCTGGGGTCAGTGCCTGTCTCACCTGGGGAACGTCACCCATAACTTCACAAGGGCCATCCCTCCACCCCAGGAGGGTCCCAGTGAGGCCAAAAAGAGCTCCTCTTGCTGAATTGTCCAGGTGAGGGGATGGCAGTATCTCTCCAAAGCTTGGCTTTTGGTGCTCAGCACGGTAGACCCTAGGGAGACCATTTAGAGCTTCTCCCTTGACAGCCTCTGCTCTCCGCTTGTCCCTCACCCACATGGCAGCCACCTGTCCTGCAGTGCATGGCCACATGAGAGACTAGCCAGCCCAGCCCAGTTCATTGAAGCTTGGGGTTCAGGGGAGCAGGAAGTGCTCCAGGTGGTCATGTGTAGCTTCTGTCCGGATCTGACGTTGACTGTTCTCTATGCCAGAGTGAGACTGGGGAGCCCTGTACCCCTTGTTCCCAGGAGCAGGATGGGGTGCTGCAGATCACCTTCAGTGTTGACCTCACCTGTCCCCCACCTCACCTCTCACCTGAGGAAAAGCCTGAGGGTGCTGGGCCTACCCTGAGGCTTCCTGTCTGCTGTTATGCTCTTATCTGTCAGTATTGCCTCCCATGTCCTCACTTTGTCTCATTCCTGTTCTCATTTGGTCTTGAGTGAATAAAGTCTCCCTAGCTGTTTTGGCTGCGGAACCCAAAACCTGGACCTGTCTTCTTCCCCTTGAGCCGGGGACTGTGCGCCTGAGCAGAAGAGGGGAAAAGAAGGGAACCCTGCAGTTGTGATGGAAGCTGATGGGGTAGCTCTCCAGAGAACATGGACTCCCTCCACCTTGCAGCCAGAATGGACTTAGTGGTTGGCAAGATAGAACCTTCCCGAATATAAGTACATACTACTCTCCATGGCTAAGGGAGCCCCTCACATGGAGCACAAGAACTGACTCGGGTAGGTATAAGACCAGGTCCCCTCACATGACACGAAGTTCACCTTCTCCTGAGGTGGGAACTGTCCTAGGCTCCACTGGGCTGACTGTAGCCTGAAACCGTTAAACTCAGGAGAAGGAAAAGCAGAGTGATGTAGGCCACAGGATGAGACTGACTGGTCCTTCCAACTCCTACCCAGAACTGCTAGGGGAGGGAGGGTCCTGTAATCTAGTCAGGAGTCCCACTTTGTTTGGTAACTCACCAAAACCCTATCAGTTAGTCAGGACTTTCTCCTGGGCTCTAATTGGAGTGAAAATCAAGAGTTCAAATCTTACAGCTGCTCTGAGTAACCTTTTCCCAGATGCCCCTTTCCAACTCCCAGTCATGTATCTGGCTTCCAAGCACCCCTTCTCTGCTCAGAGGAAGATTTCCATATTTTTGGGTCCCCATTGTCTGATGGGAAGGAGGCACCTGGACAGCCACTATTTACTTACAGTGGCAGAAGTGGCACTATTAACTGTGAACAAATGTGGTTGGATGGTAGTGATAGGGCAATGGGGAAGCCCTCTAGGCGAGGAAAGGGACTCTGTGGAGATACCTCACATATGAAGAATTTAGAATCTTCCATATCCATGAGCCCAGGGTCCAACCTAGCTGAAGGATTCCCATCCCTTCCCACCAACACTACTCTAGAATACTCACATTCCTTTCTTAGAAAGGTCCAGACAACACAATTCTGCTCATTCGAAAATTCATCATTGGAGATGAGTTTTCATTCAACTTGGTATATGAACTACAGTGCACAGGGGATGACTTAGCTCGAGGATTACAAACTGACCATTCAAGATGGCAATCCTGTATTGTTCTCTTCCCATTGGATCCCAGTCATGGGGGTAGGGGGAGGCAACAGAACCTGAGAGCAGGTTCCCAGAAACAGAAGTGAGAGATCTGCCAGAAAAGCCTTCCAGGTTCGTGCATGGACATGGGGGCTTGGTGGATGCATTGCCCGAGTAGATTGGAGGAAGACAAGACGTGACAGTATGGCAAGGCCTGGAGGGAGATGCAACCTTTCCAGCAACAGATGGCCCAGCTCAGCCCTGGCTCCAGAATGCACAAGAGATGATCAGAAATAGATGCTCTGCAGGAGGCTCCGCCAGATGCATCCTGTCGCCTGCAGCCGCCATCACTTTAACAGAGAAAACATACGTCTCTCCCACTTCCGGCACAGACCCTCCTGTAAGGCAGTGTGGACTGGAGGAGGCCTGGGGGCAGCAGATGGAATGAGGAGGAAAGCAGCCCAGAGAGCTATTCTCTTCTACTGTGGGAGGGTGGAGGCAGGGGGAGGGGGAGCTACACCCACACAAACATCACAGATTAGGCTTCTCTCAAGCCCTGTCCTCCCAGAGCACCCAGCCATTCTCAAAAGGAGATCACAGCTCATTTCACTGGTTTGGGTTTAAAACTGAAACCCAACCCATCCCACAGCCCAGTAATCCTCTGCCTGCCCCATGGTCCTGGCACTGTCATGCCCTGGGGCCCCTAATAAAGTGACCAACAGAAGGCAGAAAGGTAAACTTTTATTTGGAAGAGAGTTTCAATGGCCATGTTAAAACTTCCATCTCATTTCCAAAACGAACAAATAACAAGGAAAGATTGGCTCTCCTTCTACTGCCCTCTGCTGTCCTCGGCTGGTTGTAAACTGTTTCCAAGAAGAAAACAGCAACAGGGCACGGGTCGAAACTATCTCAGGAGGTATCTGGGAGGATGGTGAATAGTGGAGGCATGGACACAGGCCTGGGGCTCAGACAGGTATATGTCCAGGACCCAGAAAATAAAATACACATGCATAGGTCAATCCCCCGGAACCTAGGCAGAGAACGCTTATAACCATGAGTGTAGCAGCAGAACTCGGGCTGGGTCTTTGGCTTTGAAAGGAGAGAACATTACCCTCTGGAGTGCTATGCCTCACTGAAGCTTTTTGACCATCCTGTCAGTCCCCTGGAAACTGAGCGGAGCAACAGCAAGGTCTTCCAGGACCAGTAGCTACCCTGAGCTAAGGGGATGATGTGGGGAGGAGCTGGCCAACAAATACCCCAGCAATGAAAGATCAAGGCATGCAGGCGATATGGTGTGGACCATGAATAGTCCAGAGTCCCCACGTGCTAGGAGAGGGGGCACAGAGACAAGGAGGCTGGCCTCAAGCACTGTCACCTGGCTTCCTTGGATCAGTTTAGCTCAAGGCAACCTTTCTGCTGAGAAGGCCAGGCCTGGGCAAAACTTCTCTGGGGAAAATAGGAAAGGGGGAGGCAGCAAAAAGTAAAATACAGTGGGAGAAAGGCACAGGTGTTTAGAGAAAAGAGGACAAGCATAAGGCCCTGCAGCCCAGCTGCAGAGCTTCCAACTCGCTTCCCCCCACCTCCACGACCTTCCCTACCCCAGCTTTGCAGGTTGCAGACATACGCCAGTGTGATGGAGCTGCCTTCTCTTCATCCTTAAAGACTTTTAACCCTTAAACTACGCCCTTGCTCACTAAGTCCCACAGAGGCTTCAAAGTTACCAAGGAAAGGGACGAGGCTAGAGGAAACCTTGGGGCTTATGGTGAACTCTGGGTGAGAGGCTCCGAAGCTGCTGGGGCAGGTGGTGGGTCCCAATCTGTTACTCCTGGCCACAGAGCCCACTGTTGACGATGACACCCTTGCTGGCATGACAAGTGCCTATAAGAGAAGGTACAGGGGGTTGGGGGGGACAGATGCTCCCCTGCTGCCCAGCTGCACATAGTTCCCAGGTCATACTCAATCTGTCATCAGTCCCCATGTAGAAGGCAAGTGGATCAGAGGTAGGCGCAGTCACACAGACTGGCCCTGCCCCCAGAGGGTACAGCATGCTCCACATGCCTGCTGTGTGCATGTGCCTGGTAAGAGAAGGCAGCAGGGAGAAAGTCGGGTCAGAGGGTACCACCAACAAACAGCCTGAAAGCAAATAACCAATGAGATCAATAGCTCCCACAACCCTGGTAATTAAAAATCAAGGGGGGAGTGCTGGATACATGGAAGGAAGGGGGAACCGCCCCCTTTGCCTCTTCCAGGGCCACTGAATTAGGCAGCACAGGATTAGGAAGAGGTTGGGGTGGGGCAGGGACCACAGGCACAGAATGTGGACAAGCCCAAAGAAAAATCTAACCAGGGGGAAAGGGAACAGGGGAGGAAGGGGCAAAAGTTTCTCGGATCTAAATTTCCAGAAGCACAGGGTATCTCCACAGTCTCTGATCCAGATGCGCTCTCTTCCCCTGGGAGCAGTCACGGGCTGGTGATTTCCATTCCAAAGCTGGCCAGCAGGCAGAGGTGGTCCGAGGAGCAGAAGGGGTTGGGTAAACCATTGGCAGCCCAGAGAATCTCTTCAGACAGGAGGGAGAGACGGCCAAGGAGCTTGAGTGTCCCATCCGGATACAGCCTGTGGTCTGGAGAGCCCGTGGAAAGCAGTGAGTGTGCAGTCTGGTGGAGACCATGCCTTCACTTCCCCACCACATGTGAAGGGATGAAGCTGGAAAGCTTCAGGGTATGGGGCAAAGTGGAGAGCATACATCAGGCCCAGTATGACAGTGTCTTCAGATTCCCCCAGAGAAACTGGAAATTCAGGGTTTCTAGAGAGAATTTTATTTTTACAGAAAAATGATCAACTCATATGCTCTTTAAGAACTATACTTTAGAGGGCCGGCGAGGTGGCACTAGAGGTAAGGTGTCTGCCTTGCAAGCGCTAGCTCGGTTCGATCCCCCAGCGTCCCATATGGTCCCCCCAAGCCAGGTGCAAATTCTGAGCGCTTTAGCCAGGAGTAACCCCTGAGCATCAAATGGGTGTGCCCCCCCCAAAAAAAAAAAGAAAAAAAAACTATACTTTCAAGAAAAGAGGTGAGACACTATAGACTAGTGAGCAGTCTAGGGGCGACAGGTGACTTTAAGCTGAGTCATAATTAACAGGTGTCGGGAAACAAAGTCCATCACTCTCAAATGCTCTAAGCTTACTTCTAAATACGGCTGGAGAATGAAGTCTAAAGCTGCAGGGGCAGAGGGGGAAGGCAATGGCCAGCAGCAGAATGAGGTAGCAGAGCAACAGTATAGTGGATACTTGCCTTGCATGTGACTAACATGGCATCCTATATAGTCCCATATGATTCCCCAAACCCACAAAGAATGATTCCTGAGTGCAGAATCAGGGCTAACTAACCCCTAACCACCACCAAGCATTGAAAAAAAAAAAAAGATTCAGGAGACCATGCATGTAGAGAGGACACAGTGGGCCCCTGTATGGGTCAAGATGTGATGCCCAGCTATGCCACCAAAGACCTGCTCTCAGCTATTCTTAGAGGCCAATCACCCACCAGGCTTACCATTTCTGTCCACAGGCTCACAAGACTCGGCTGAGAAGAAGATGTAATCCACCGTTGTTCCAAGACCTAGTGGCATTGTGGTGACTTCGGGGCAGCCATGCTGGGGCAGGAAATGGGTATAGACCGAGGTCAGGTGAAGACAGTGCTGGATGGTGCCCACAGTCCTATATGGGGATGGAGGGCAGAGGTCAGACAACAAACATTACTGAGTTTTGTCTGAGCTTATTTTCTCAGTGGATATGAAGTCAGGATTTCTTTGTTGTGATACTGTGGCTATTATTGTGGGAACTATACCTGGCAGTGTTTTGAGGAAGGGGAACCATGCCCAGTGGTGCTTGTGTACCACCAGAGCTACTCCATCTGATTCCTACAGGGCCAGGAGGTGCTGGGGCAAACGGCCACACAGAAAAGACGTGCTCCCCACTTTAGCCATTGATTTTTTTTTTTTAGATGGTGGTTTTAGAATGATTTCAGGAATTCAGTTTGGAAAATTCCTTCCAGTACTAATTAAGAAGCTGGCAGTCTTAACTGAGAGTAGGCTAGAGACACATGCTCTGCACCTTTATCCTCTCTCCTTTTTGCTCCCTGGTGAAGGGTCCAGGATTACACTGTCCCAGGCTCAGCACACTCTGTGGGAGGTTGCGCAGCCAGAGTTTCTTCAAAGGTATGAAAACTCAAAAAAAAAAAAAAAAAAAAAGACATGAAACTCATCACTGGCTAGAGTCTGATGGGTCACCCTGGCCTCTTCACCCATTTGCCTGCCCCGTCCTCCTTCAGCATTGTGATTATTAGGGAAAGAAAGCATAGGATAAAGCATGCCCCAAATTGGGTCAGAGCAATAACAGATCTTGCCTTGCATGTTGCCAATCTGCATTTGATCTCCAGCATCTCATATGGTCCCTGAGCACGACCAGGAGTGATCCTTGAGCTCAGAACCAGGAGTAACTACTGAACACAGTCAATATGGCCACAAAACAAAACAGATAAAAATAATAAAAGCATGCCCCCAAGCCAGCGTTAGGAGAGGCCAGGGGACAGTCTCTCATGCCCAAGTTGAAGTGTCATTCAAGCTGCAGAAAAAAAGTAGGTACATACCTAGGGTAGAAGGGCTCAGGTATGGACAAGTCTTCCTCCAGGATAGACTCAGCCCAGCCAACAGGTCGCTCTGCAGAAGGTCAAAAGACATTACTATCCATAGACAGTGGTGCAGATACAAAATCCCATACCCTCAAATCCCCATCTGGTCCTGGATTGACTGCTCCAGAAGGGAAGAAGGAAAGGAAAAATGTGAGGGAATAAATAAAATTATGAAGCAGGGTAAAAATTCTCAAGATGACTAGAGACAGAAGAGCAGGTAGGGCAGTACCTTGAAGGTGGCCAACCTAGGTTCAATCTCCTGTTCCACTTGATTCCTCTAGGAGTCATCACTGAGTACTGAGTCAGGAATAATCTCTGAGAACTTCCAGGTGTGGCCCAAACAACAAAACCAAACCAACAAGCAAACAAAAAAGAGCCAACCTCTGGAAAAGAGTCTAAGGTGACTGACATTTTTTCTTTGACTCACCAACCTTTCTTCAGATTTAAATTCTGTTCAGATTAAGCAATTCCATGCCAGAACGCAAGCAGCAAAAGGTCTATGAAACAAGTCTCTGCCTTGCAGACCCCTTGTCACTCACTCTTCTCTCAGAAGCAGCTGATGCCACCCCATTTCAATAGAGATTTCTCTCTCATGCATCTGGTACGTGTATCTGCCCATGAAGACAGATAGTACTAAAGAAAGATACACATGACCCAAATCAGGAAGAAAATGGGAGAGACTACAATACCACTATAGGTGTTATGCACTGAACAGTTATGTCTCCCTAAATATGCTAAAATTGTAACCCCAGTACGAAAGGATCAGAGGTGGGAGTGGGGTTTAAGGGTGAAGCCACTGTAAATGGAATCAGTGCTCTGGTACAGGAGTCCAGAATGCTCCCACAGCCCTCTGTGCCATCGGAACTCGGCCAGCCTTAAGAACCAAAGGAATGTAAGGTTGGCTTAACATCTAAAAAATCAATATAGTACAACATATTAATTTTAAGGGCAAAAGCCACATGATAAACTTAAGAAATAGAGGGGAAGGTTGCCTTGCAAGCGCTAGCCTAGGATGGACCCTGGTTTGATCCCCAGCGTCCTATTTGGTTCCCCAAAGCCAGGGGCGATTTCTGAGCGCACAGCCAGGAGTAACCCCTGAGTGTCAAATGGGTGTGGCCCAAAACAACAACAACAAAATATTGCAAGATATAAAATAAATAAATCAATATATAAAGCTGTATTTTTATACTAGGAATGAACAATCCAAAAATGAAATTAAGAAATCTATTTACAATAGCTCCAAAAATAATTAAAATTCTGAGTATATCTGGTTTTGCCTCATTATTAAAAATATATAGATTTTAATAAGTTTCAGCATACTAAATCAGTTACTTCCTGGCATCAAACTATTCTTATTTTTGTAAATTCCACTTGGTTAAGATCTATTACTTTTTTAATGAGCTACTCAGTTCTTTTTCTGATCCTCTATATTTAAAATATTTTATATCACAATGGAGAGAGTGTGTAGGAGGTTAAGATCCTTGCCTTACAAACAGCTTAAGTGGTTCAAATCCCCTTAACCATGTATGGTTATTCTTGAACACAGAGCCAAGAATAGCCCTTGAGGGCTGGAGAGATAGCATGGAGGTAAAGCATTTGCCTTGCATGCATAAGGTCAATAGTTTGAATCCCGGCATCTCATATGGTCCCCCATCCTGCCAGGAGCAATCGCAATCTGAAAGTAGAGCTAGGAGTAACCCCTGAGTGCTGCCCGGTGTGATCTTCCAAAACAAAACAAAAACAACAACAACAAAAAGAATAGCCCTTGAGCAAATTTAAAAAATGGTTTTTGCATCAGCATACCCTAAGAGGAAATAGAGCAGAAAGTAGAAAAATTAACTAAAGAATATTAATGTGGAGTTTTCTAGTTTTCTTTATCTGCATTGAGAATTTTTGTTAGTTCACCCTCTCCACTGGCCATGGTGAAGATCTCCCTCCCCTGCAGTTAGTCTGACATTTTTAAAGAATTAGTCTAAGTTTCCCGTTTCAGTTTGCACTTAGCTAGGCAACCCCCCCAACCCCATTCAATAAGCCTATTATTTCTTCTGCAGCCGTATTTTTGAGCTTACTCCTCCTACCCTTGAACAGGTCAGCTAATCTGCTTAAACTAGTTTACTAATTGACAGCTGTTTCTCTGTCCAGACAAATAACCCTTCTATTTTTCAGATCTATTTTTCTGTTTTCTAAATAATTTCCACTTTTCTCTTTTTCTCTTTTTCAATTTATTCCTTTGTTTAATTGTTACTTTCACCTTTCTGATATATTAATATTTTAATTCTAAATAATGTACATAATTCTAAAAATTTTTTACTAAATACTGCTTTAGCTATATCCCATAGATATATGTTCTTACTATTTTCTAGATATTCCATAACTTCACTCTAAGAGTTTCTTAAAAATTTTAAATGTGAAGGGCCGGAGCAGTGGCACAAGTGGTAGGACATTTGCCTTGTATGCGGCTAACCTAAGATGGACCTTGGTTCGATCCCCCGGCATCTCAAATGGTCCACCAAGCCAGGAGCAATTTCTGAGCACATAACCAGGAATAACCAGAGTGTAACCAGGTGTGGCCCAAAACCAAAAAAAAAAAAAGTTTAAAAAACATTTTTTTTTAAAAATATGAGCTTTACTTTCTGTGGTTGTATGACTACAAAGATCCCAGGATGCCAACTGAGGACATCAGCTTTTTATACTCCCTGAAGACCTCCCACCAATAAAATATTTTGATATAGAGCCAGAGTGATAGTACAGCTAGAAGGTAAGGCATTTGACTTGCAAGTAACCAATCCAGGATCCATTCCATGGTCCTCCAAGAGTGAGCCCTGAACTCAAGAGTCGGGAGTAAGCCCTGAGCACTGCCGGGTGTGCCCCTACCTACCCCCCAAAATTGCTTCAGTTAAAAATAATACCTTAAAATGTGAACTAGGGCCAGGAGAGATAGCACAGGGTGTTTGCCTTGCAAGCAGCCGATTCAGGACCAAAGGTGGTTGGTTCGAATCCCGGTGTCCCAGATGGTCCCCCGTGTCTGCCAGGAGCTATTTCTGAGCAGACAGCCAGGAGTAACCCCTGAGCACTGTCGGGTGTGGCCCAAAAACCAAAAAAAAAAAAAAAAAAAGTGAACTAGAGGGGCCGGTGACGCAAGAAGTAAGGTGTCTGCCTTGCAAGCACTAGCCAAGGAAGGAAGGACTGTGGTTCGACCGCCCGCACGTCCCATATGGTCCCCACAAGCCAGGGGCAATTTCTGAGTGCTTAGCCAGGAGTAACCCCTGAGCATCAAATAGGTGTGGCCCGAAAAAAAAAATGTGAACTAGAAAGATGTTTCAAAGGTCTGGAGCATGTGGATTACATGTAATTTAAAATGAATTGCATGAATTTAAAATCTAGCATCTCCAGCCAGGAACAATCCCCCAAATAATGGACTGAGAGTAACCCCTGGTGTGGCTCCAAATAAAATAAAACCAGAAAAATTTTAATGTTCAAATGACATTTGTTTTCTTTGTCTGTGGCAGGGGGTTGTGTGGGTTGGTTTTGTTTTTCTTTTTTTCTTTTTTTTTTTTTGTGATTTTTGAGTCACACCCGGCAGTGCTCAGGGGTTATTCCTGGCTCCATGCTCAGAAATTGCTCCTGGCAGGCATGGGGACCATATGGGACGCCGGGATTTGAACTGATGACCTTCTGCATGAAAGGCAAACGCCTTACCTCCATGCTATCTCCCCGGCCCCGGTTTTGTTTTTCTTAAGGCTACCCCCCAGTGGTACTCAGGGCTTTCTCCTTAGCTCTACACTCAGGGATCATTCCTGGTGAAGTTCAGGGGACCATATGTATGCTAAGGAATTAAATCCGTATCAACTGTGTGCAAATGCTGTGCTATCTTTTCAGCCAACATTGTTTTCTTTTGTGGTTTAAATTTCTACTTTTATGCATGTGTGGTTAGAGGAAGTTAACCATAATATAACTATTGTTTAAATATTAAGATCTTGGGGCCGGGAAGGTGGCGCTAGAGGTAAGGTGTCTGCCTTGCAAGCGCTAGCGTAGGATGGACCAAGGTTCAATCCCCCGGCGTCCCATATGGTCCCCCAAGCCAGGAGCGATTTCTGAGCGCATAGCCAGGAGTAACCCCTGAGCATCAAATGGGTGTGGCCCAAAAACAAAACAAAAAAACAAAAAAACAAAAACAAAACAAAAATAAATAAATATTAAGATCTTTTTGACAGTCTTAACATACAGTCATTTCCTGTGAATAATTAAAAGGTATTTTTCCTTCATTTCCAATGTTCAGAGCTTCGTAATCAGATTCACCATACATGTCACTTTATTTTCTTGTTTTGTTTTTGGGCCACACTCAGCAGCGCTCAGGGGTTACTCCTGGCTCTACACTCAGAAATTGCTCCTGGCAGGCTCTGGGGACCATATAGCTTCAATCAGCTTCTTGGTTTCTTCATGAATTAAGACGCTGACTAGGTAAAACATTTAACTGATTCATATTCTATAGGAACAAGGGGCTGGAACAATAGCACAGTGATAAGGCATTTGCCTTGCATGCAGCCAATCCAGGACGAACAGTGGTTTGAATCCCAGCATCCCATATGGTCCCCTGTTCCTTCCAGGAGCTATTTCTGAGTACAGAACCAGGAGTAACCCCTGAGTGCCACCGGGTGTGACCCCCCCCCACCACCACCACACACATACACACAAAGAAATTACTCCTGGCAAGCTCAGGGGACCATAAGGGATGCCAGGAACAGAACCTGGGTCTGTCCCAGATTGGCTGTGTGCAAAGCAAACACCCTACCACTGTGCTGTCACTCTGACTACATGTTACTACTTCTTGCATCTTCTCTAGTCTTATTTATTTTTTGTTCATTTGCTTTATGGCAAACTGAGAATGGTTAATTAAAACCTACTACCTTGGGGCCGGAGCGATAGCACAGTGGCAGGGCATCTGCCTCGAATGCGACCCAGGACGGACAGTGGTTTGATTCCCAGCATCCCATATGGTCCCCAGAGCCTGCCAGGAGCGACTTCTGAGTGCAGATGCAGAAGTACCCCTGAGCACCACCAGGTTTGCCCCCCCAAAAAAACCACCCAAAAAAACAAAATCTACTACTTTGCATATGGTCAACCCCAGATGTTCCCTGACCTACCCTGAGCCTGAAGAACATAGATGTGTCCCCATCAAAAAATAAAAAATAAAAAAAATAATAAAACAACATAACAAAACAGAAAAATCTTCTACCACTGAGTCATTTATGACCATTACTCATTGCTATATTCTGCAATTTCACTTTGTGATTGGTGATTATTTTATTTGAAATATAAACAATAAAACAAATATCTTCACTTTACCATTCTAATATGCCATTAAAAATCACAGTGGCTGGGGCTGGAGAGATAGAATGGAGGTAAGGCGTTTGCCTTGCATGTAGAAGGATGGTGTTTCGAATCCCGGCATCCCATTATGGTCCCCCGAGCCTGCCAGGAGCGATTTCTGAGTGTAGAGCCAGGAGTAACCCCTGAGCACTGCTGGGTGGGACCCAAAAACCAAAAAAAAAAAAAAAATCACAGTGGCTATTGAAACTAGTTCCCTCTACACCCAGTTCTTTCCAACAGCTCTGGTTAACAAAGCATCAGACTGGCAGTTATACAGAAGTCAAGCTTCCACTTGACTACCAGGCCACATGATCCACCACTGCTTCTGCCTAAGCAGCTGCATCTCCTGAGCCTGGCAGCACTGGAAATGCTAAGAAAGTAAGTTCATCATTGGAATGAAGGAGATAAATGTCATATATGGGCCAGTGGAAAAACCAGATTCAACATTTTTCTGGTCAGAAAGCTTTTAAGCCTTGGCTCTGTGGCCACCTGGTCAGGTTATTTGTGGGGAGATAGGCGTTGGGTCACACCCAGAAAAGTACATGGCTTACTCTTGGCTCAGTTCTTAAAAATCACTATTACTGATGCTGCTCAGGGGAACATACAACGTACCAGGAATTGAAGCTGGGAGCAGGGTATACAGGCTTATGCAAGTCCAGTACTTTACCCACAGTACTACTGCTCTAGTTAGTTTCTAAATGGCTATTCTCTTGAGTCTAAACCATCATCCACTGATCCAAAGAAATAGCAGCTCAGGGGTTCACGATAGCACCTGCCTGCAAGCAACCAATTTGATCAGAGATCAAATCCCCAGTGTCCCACATGTGCTGAACATAATCCCAGCAGCTCTGCTCTCTGCTATCCCCGGTACTCCAAGAAATCGGTGGCTGTAACCCAGACTGCTTTGCACAGGTGTTGAATCAAATAATTAAGGATGGGGCTGGATGGAGGTGGCACTGCAGCTAAAAAGATATTACAAGCACCACAGCCAGGAACTATGACTCTTCCACTGAGCAGTGAGTAGCACTGTGTAAGCATAGCAATTGCTCAGGTAAGTACCACACCAGAACTTGTGGACATCCATAAGAGGAAGATTTGTGGTCAAGCAGTATGCAAACCCCACAGCTGAATGAGTGCAAACCCCGGGGAGCTCTCTGGCTGAGTGTGTGAGCACTTATAGATCTCAGACCCAACAGCAAATATTACAGCAAAATATGGGAGCACAAAAGCCAGATGTGTGTGTAGCCCCTGGGCACTTCAACAACATGGGCCAATAACAAAAGGCAATGGGAAGTAAAATAAACTTTCTGTTTATTTTTTAATTGTTAGCATTTTTTCCAGTGATGCACATAATTGTGTAAATAATTTGCCCTTAGTGGTCGAAAGACCTGAAGCTCCAGATATCAGTGTAAACATTCTTTATTTGGGGGACCACACTCGGTGATGCTCAGGGGTTACTCCTGGCTATGTGCTCAGATATGGTTCCTGGCTTGGGAACCATATGGGATGCTGGGGATCAAACCCAGGTCCGACCTGGGTCAGCCCTGTGTAAAACAAATGCCCTACCACTGTGCTATCGCTCTGGACCAACAGTGTAAACATTCTGATGAAAAAATGTCATGTTACCTTTAAGGACCATACAAGAGGTCAGTGAGATTATACAGCAGGGAGGGTGCTTGCCTTCTACCCAGCCTGATCAGGATGCAATACCCTGAACTGCAAATAGTTCCCTGATCCCTGCCAGGAATAACTTCTGAGTACAAAGCCAGAAGTAATCCCTGAACACAGCCTGGTTTGGCCCCCAAACCAAAAATAATGTAAAATAACCATATTAGGAAGAAGAAATCAAGGCTGGAGTGATAGAACAGTGGTAGAGTGTTTGCCTTGCAAAAGATCCCCAGCATCCCATATGGTCCCCTGAGCCTGCCAGGAGTGATTTCTGTATGCAGAGCCAGGAGTAACCTGATCACCACCAGTGTGGCCCCAAAACAAAAACAAAAAGAGAAAAGAAGAAATCAGTAATAGTGAATATTAACAAGGAAAGACATCAGATGTAGATAGCCTCCTTACAAATTCTTCCCTTCCAAAGCTGGAAGCATGCAAGCTGTGATGGCTGAGTATGCACCTGGGGTGGCAGGGTATGCTCCTTACCCTACACAGTGCCAAACTGAATAAATGAGCTCGTCTACTTTGCTAAATCAGGGCTTCCGAAAAGCTGGAGTCCCAGTTAAGTCAGCATGTTTAGACGTTCACAGCTGGGCCAGCGGACTCTGATCTTGGAAAGAGATTATCTGGGAATCCCCCAAGGAAGAAGGATTTAGACTATGCCCTCCCTGCACAGCGTGAACATTTTCTAACAGTGGTCAAAAAACCCTAAGAATTGTGGCAGCTATATAAAAGATTCATCAGGAGCCTATTCAGTCCTGAGAGGGCTACTGAACACTCACAGTATGAAGAGAAGGGATGTGCTTATCACATTTAACCACAATTTTGAAAATACTATTATTATTTTTCATTTTAGTGACTTAATGTTGTGCCCTGCACATAGTAATTGCACTTAGAAGATAACTGTCGAAGGGCATTTTAGAGGTTCTTGGTTTAATGTTATTAAATTGAAATGCTTACTTTATATTTCAAATGAATCACTGATCTTGGACCAGAGCAATAGTACAGCGGGTAGGAAGCTTTCCTTGTTCACTGCTGACCCAGATCCAATCTCTAGTACCCTATTTGGTTTCCTAAACACTGCCAAGAATAATCCCTGAGCACACAGCCAGAAGTAAGCCCTGAGCATCACCAGGTAGGGCCCAAAAAAACAAAACAAAAAAAGCATAATTAATATTTTAATAACCTACATTTATTATTAAATTTCCTATGGGATCCTGCTATGTTTAACTTTTAGGATTTGGTAACCTTAGAAAGCCATCTTCCTGTCTAAAAATTAACTAATACAAGTACTTATCACCATTCCTGGCACATAGTTATGCATGGTGGCTGCCATCATTATTGCCATTGCCAAAGACGTAACAAAACCTTTACCTGTGCAATCAAAAACAAGTTGAGAGTAGGAATAGAACACATGTTTTGCATACAGAAGTCATCATATTACATGGTCCCCCAACGCCATTGTGAACCATCCGAAAGCACCAGGAGTAGCCCCCAAGCTTGGCCTTGTGTGTCCCCAAAACAAGAAATTTGAGTCATTAAAATGCTCACTTATCTGTGCAAAATGCCAAATCTAATCAAATTCATGCAATAAAAGAAACAAAGCCATTGATTCCCACCAGTTCTTTTACACTAAGTATTTTCAATAACTATTTAGTTGACTTTTTTCTTGGTGGATTGGGGTGCAGTCATACCCAATAACTCTCAGACTATTCAGCCTGTTCAGTTGTCTTAAATCATTCTTTTTTTTGGGGGGGGTCCACACCTGGCAGCGCTCAGGGGTTACTCCTGGCTCTATGCTCAGAAATTGCTCCTGGCAGGCTCAGGGGATCATATGGGATGCCGGGATTCGAACCACTGACCTTCTGCATGAAAGGCAAACACCCTACCTCCATGCTATCTCTCCAGCCCCCTTAAATCAGTCTTCTAAGTATTTTCTTCAAGAAATGTTTTTGGTGCCAGGGAGATGGCTCAAAGTATTGTGGCACATATTTTGTCTTGATTTAATTCCCAGCACTGCATGTCTCCACCCAGCATTGCCATGAGTGTCCTCTGAGCATTGCCAGGTGTGGTGCCCAAAAAAGGTCAAGGGAAGGAGAAGAGGAGAGAGAAATGAGGAGAGTGTAAAATTTTATTTCTTGGTCCAGAGTGATAAGAGCAGGTAGGGCATTTGCCTTGCACATGATGGAGCACCACTGGGTGTGACATATCCACTCCCCGGAAAAAGGTATTTTCCCACTTCACCTCCTGTTTTTGCTACAGTAACAGGTTCACACACACCTGGCTGTAGTACTCACATACATCTTTCCTTGACATGGTGCTTTCTGGAAGTTCTTATCCTATCTATATTTCTTGCCTGGGGTTGCTGTGGTGCTTGCATTCACAGTGATCATATTCCTAGCCTGCACTAGCCCATCATTTCTAGTTGCAGGCTTCTAGGGATTGCACACACCTGACTGTACTGTGCATGCAGCCCCCAGGTACACATCACGAGGCAGCAGGTCAGGCAGTCCCTCACTTAGTGCATTCAGGTGGTGCCAGAGATCAAACATATCGTCTCACCTTTGCAAGGTAAACTTTCAGCCAATGAGCTGGTCTCCAGGTTGAAGCATAAAATTCCTTAAAGGAGAAAGGGTCCATTCCAGCACTGCTCAATGGGTCTGGTGGCTACTCCTACTTATAGCCTGCCAACCAGGATTTCAATGTTAAGAGTCCAAAGAGAGAAGGAAAAAAAAAAAAAAAAAGAGTCCAAAGATATGGTGCTGAAAATGATCAGATCACTCAGCAACATTCGGGGACTCCAGGGTCACACCTGGAGGTTCTAGGGAGGCCATACAATGCTGGAGACCCTGAACTATCTCCCTGGCTCCAGGTATAAAAATCTTTCAGACATTACCTTCTTTCTTGAAGATTTGTTTAAATGTCCTCTAAAGTTGAAATACTAATGTAGAGAGAGCTGTGTTGGTAAAAGGCATTTTAGGGGGGACCTAATGGTAAAAAGGGCTTACTCCTGGCTCAGTGTTCAGGGATCACTCCTGGTATAACTCAGGGAATCATACACAGTGCCAGGGAAAGAACAGGGATGACTTCATTTAAAGTAAGCCCCTGTACTATAAAATGTCTGAAGCCAAACTGATTATTTTTATCAATAAAATCAGCTAAATCTCTTTGGCTCAACTACCCAAAGAATTATCCCAATAGTTTCTATCCAGGCTATCTTACTGTTGAGTTTCTCTCCCCTCCTCATATCTTTCTGAGATATCTAATATGCTCTCAATTTGAACTGATCTTTTCATTTTGGAAAAAACTCCTTAATCATACATCTAACTATTCCTTATGTGCCATTATATTGGTTTTCTTTGTGTGCTCAATTATGAGTTTCCTTGTTTTCTGCTATTCTCCTCTTCTAATTCTTTTTATCCTTTTATCTTTCTGTTTTTATTTTCCTGGCATCCTTCCTTTTTCTTGTTTACAGCAGTGTTACTGTCTCATGCTACTTTCAACTCTGTCATTGCTTAATATGATTTATTTTAAATTTAACATTTCTTTTTCCCTTACCTTTGCTGCAGTGGTGGCTACCCTTTTTAGTTGTAGTGCTCCTAAAAAGGCTATGTTGCACACACATTTTCATTTCAATAATCATGCATTTCAATAGCAGTGTTTACACACCTTTTAATTAAGCTGCTTAACCAGGTGCACCCTTGGCTGTGGTGCTCACTAAGGGCGGATCACTTCAGTTGCAGTTCTCATTCACCCTTGACTGTAGCGTATTGGAGAATGCACTTTTAATATGATGCCGGGAGTGACATGTGGCAGTGCTGCCAAGATTGTCCTTGGTATATGGGGTGGTGTCCTGGAGATCAAACTCAAGACCTTGTGTCTACAAAATAGGCACTCTACCACTGAGTCATCCTTGGGTCTCCATTTTATATGATGCTTTAAATTTTTCATTTTATGTTTTTTTCCTGTCCCCTGCAGCTTATACTTCATCTTTTTTTTTTTTTTTGGATTTTGGGCCACACCCGGTGACGCTCAGGGGTTGCTCCTGGCTATGCACTCAGAAGTCGCTCCTGGCTTGGGGGACCACATGGGACGCCGGGGGATTGAACCGCGGTCTGTCCAAGGCTAGCGCAGGCAAGGCAGGCTCCTTACCTCTAGCACCACCGCCCGGCGGCCCCCTCCCCCCCTTTTTTTTAAGGAGAGAGGGAGTTTGAACCATACGTGGCAGTGCTCTTGACAGAGCTTGGGGACACCACATGGAATACTAAGAATCAAATTTGTGTTAGCCACTTGTTAAATAAGCATCCTACCCTCTGTACTATCTCTCCAGTTCCAAATATTCTTTAATGCCTTTCATTGTTCTTGTTTCTTCTTTTTTTGTTTGTTTGTTTTTTGTTTTTGGGTCACACCCGGCAGCGCTTAGGGGTTACTCCTGGCTTTGCACTCAAAAATCACTCCTGGCAGGCTTGGGGGCCATATGGGATGCTGGGATTCAAACCGCCATCCATCTAGGATCGATTGCGTACAAGGCATGCCCTACCACTGTCTTTCCGGCCCCATCTTATTTCTTCTTCTTATCCTATTTCAGTACAGCTCAGCTTTCTGTGAGGTGAAGTTTTTCATTAACATGTCAGGAAGAGTTAAGCATACATTACAAGTAATGGGAATCTTTCATGATGCAATGTCGTGGATAAAAATCCTTTCTTTATTTTCCCATTTGGTTCTTTGTGGATCCTGCTGAGAATTGAATCTGAAGCTGCCATATGCAAATCATGACCCCCAGCCCTTTGAACTGTCTCCCCAATCAAATATATATCTTTTTTCATTTTTACTTCTTCCTAGCCAAGAGAAATGTAGGCCTATAAGTAGCTCATCTCCCTTCTGCACTAGAGGAGACTGTTTCAGGTTAACAGGGTTTAACTGTGGGTTCAGAGAACTCCTGCTATACTCTGTGCAGTTAAACCTGTTGATAAATGAAGAGATGTATTTTGTTTTTGTTTTGTTTTTGTTTTATTTTTGAACCACACCCGGCAGTGCTCAGGGGTTACTCCTGGCTCTGCACTCAGAAATCGCTCCTGGAAGGCTCAAGGGACCATATGGATACCAGGAATTGAACCCAGGTCTGTATTGGATTGGCCACGTGCAAGGCAAATGCCCTACCGCTGTGTTATCGCTCCAGCCCCAAGAGATGTATTTTGTGCCTTTTAGGTATATTCCTCCTTTTAAGGAAAGGTACTCTAGGGCCTTTCCTAAGATCTTTGTGCCCTCTAGCAGCTGTCCCTGCCTCAGGTATCATTTTACTCCAAATGATTCATGGTTGCAAATAATTTTCAATCTCCTATCTCCTCATTTTCTCAAAGAGGGAGTCTGAATAACTTTTTCCACTCTCCATATTGCTTTTGAGAGGTTTCAGAGGCAAGAAGAGAGTATCAGCAAGCACACTCAGCTCAATTCAACAGGAAGTTCTTGAGTGAAATAAGTTTTTAATGACCAAGATGATAACCTTAAGATTTTCAATGCATGGGGCCAGGCGGTGGCGCTAGAGGTAAGGTGCCTGCCTTGCCTGCGCTAGCCTAGGACGGACCGCGGTTCGATCCCCCGGCGTCCCATATGGTCCCCCAAGCCAGGAGCGACTCCTGAGCACATAGCCAGGAGTAACCCCTGAGCGTCAAATGGGTGTGGCCCAAAAACCAAAAAAAAAAAAAAAGATTTTCAATGCCCCATCATGTGACTATTCACTCCCATAATACTTTTCAGGGGGCAGGAGCGATAGCACAGTGGTAGGGTGTTTGCCGTGCATGTGGCCAACCCAGGACAGATCCTGGTTCAAATTCCGGCATCTCATATGATTCCCCGTGCCTGCCAGGGGTGATTTCTGACCACAGAGCCAGGAGTAATCCCTGAGTGCCAGTGGATGTGACTCCCCCCAAAATAATACTGTTCACATGCAACTTAAGCCTAAAAAAAAAGATTAAATGACTTATTCAAGAAGTAGAGCTAATAAATATACAGAGAGCCTGATTCCTGATCCATTCTCACTACTCTGCATTTTCATGCATGTCTATGGCTACTGAATTCCACTAACCTTCTTACTTAGCAGACTTACTAGCATAAGATGATCTCTAAGAATTATACTTAGAAAAGACTAAAAAATACATAACTGACAAATAGCAGGGGAAAACAAAGAGGCCCAAGAAAACAGACTTAGTTCCCATTACCTGGTTTAGTGTCTGTCACTCCTTCCAAAAGAACCAGTCCTATAGGTCGCTGACAAGCAACGCTGCAGAATTGGAATCTTAGCAGGAAGTCGCGGCCATATATTCGTCTCTCTGTAAACCAGGAAAAGACAGAGTGAAGAGAAGAAACAGGAACCGCATAGTAAGACCTCCTTCATACAAGGAGCTGCCTGTGTAGGACAATCTGAAGACAAGGCGCAAGTTTAAAGTTTTCCCTTTCAGAGGCCAGAGAGATAGAAAGAGCAGAGAGCAGTGCACTTGCCTGACATGTGGCTGGCCTGGATTTAATCCCTGGCAGCCCAGCTGGTCTCCCAGCACTATCAAAAGTAAACACTGAGCACAGAGCCAGGAGTAAGCCCTGATCACAACCAGGTGTGATCCCAAAACAAAAACAAAAAATAAAATAAAATTTTCCCTTTCAGTAGGTGTGGTGAGGAAAACAAAAATTGTTAGGACTGTTAAGGCTACTCTCTTGAGAGTGAGATGCCAGCATTCTCCCACAGTGAGACATAGTGAGCCAAGAATGCCAGACATGCTCACCTGATCTCTTGGAGTAACAGGAGGAAAAATACTGACAGTAGTCAGTGATGCCCAGGGAGCTGGGCCAGAGTGGGGCCTGTAGCTTCCTCTGGTAAAGCTGATGGGAGAAGTCTTCCTGTCCTGATACCTGCAAGGAAAGAACAGATAAGCAGAGGAAACTGAGATACAAAAAGGAAAAGGCCGAGTTAAGGCCAACACATATGGACAAGCATACATACACACACACAATCACACATAACATACAAACTATAAGCAAGCCACTTTAATGGAAGGTTCAGCATAAGGTGCTAATTGAAATGATTACTTTTTTAATAGTTCCACTAAAATGCCTGTGATCAAGAATGAAGGATGAATAAATTCTGAGCCAAAGAGAAAAGAACTACACGTAAACATGTTCCCCTAACTTTCACCTCGGAAAATTTGTTACTCCCCCCCACCCCCCAGGAATATCAAATTTCAGAGGCTATAGTTCTAATAGAACTTTTTTTTCCTTTGGTTCATTTGGATGAGGGTTGGGAAAGCTTTTCTCTGCCAGGGCCATCTGGATATTTATGACATCATTTATGAGCGAGGCAGTACAGACAGAGAGGCCAAGAGGAGAGGATGAGAAGCATGTCTGACTCATCATGAAACAGAGCCAGACCACAGGATTCCACAGACCAGATGTTCCCCACCCTGGTCTAGATCAAGGTCAACTTCTTTAGCCTAGTATTGGAGAACCACAGGATGAAACCAAATGAGAAATGCACCAAAGCTTTACCACTGTATATATATATATATGCTGCCATCCTTAATCAAAAAGTCAGTGAGTAGCCTGAGAACTAGTGGATGAAGGACAGTAAACACTAAACGTCATCTGAACATATCCAATGAAGGTAGTAGATTCTATGTATTTCATTTAACAATAAATATTTGAATGCCCACTAGCTAAGTGCTGAGCAAGTGATAGACATGATTACTCAGACCTTAGAACCAAATGTAAATTTCATATGCCATCAGAAACCCAAGGAAATTTGGTGTTAAATGGCTGTTTACTAGCTGTGTGCCTTCCAGCCAAGTTAACACCCTTGGGCTCAATGTCCCCTATCATAAAATGGGATATTAGCATCACATACAATTAAGAATCATGATAATAATGACCCCTACCCCATTACTGACTTTGAAGCAGAAAATGGGAAACACTCTTTTTGTTTTGATACCATACTCGGTGGTGCTCAGGGCTTCCTTGTGGTTCTGCACTTAGGAATCACTCCTGGCTGAGTTCGGGGAACCATCTGGTGTTCCAGGAATCGAACCAGGGCCAGTCACATGTAGCAAGCATTCGAACTGCTGTACTATCTTTCCAACCCTGGGAAATACTTTATGTGCATCATTTTACTGAACCCACAAACAGAAAGAACCTACTGAAGTAGGTGTTATTGAGTCTTTGTATACCAGTAAGCTATCTAGTGTGTAAGTAAAATGACTTGCCCAAGGTTGGAGAGCAAGAATTTGCGATCAGGACGGTCTTCAAAATAAATGTCCTAAATCCTTTGTGAAAAAGGTGTCTGTCACATGTTATACACTATCAGAAAGTACACTGTAGCAGACCAAGCACCTGACTATATCAACTGCCTGGCAGAAGGATGCCTCTTTCTGTACCCATGACAACCAGGACTTTACTGGCATCTGAGTGACCTTATTAAAATAAAAGCCTAGAGTTCTCAAAAATTGAGTTGTTCTGTGTTTTCTCCACACACTTTGCCAAAAGTTAAGCAATAAGTTGGATCACTATGGGAAAAACAAAGAAACAGGAAGATTTAGTAACATATAAAGAAATCAGAATGAGTTAAATATTCAACAGGACTAAATACCCAGTGTTTAAACTATGATATATATGCACAACAGCAAGCAAAAGGAATGAAACAGGCCCAGGTACGCATTGTTAAGAGGAAAAACACAAAAACAAAAACAGGGGCCACAGAGAGTACAGTAAGGCTAACTGAGGTTCAATCCCTGAACTTAAATCCAGGAGTAAACCCTGAGCACTGCTGAGTATGGCCCCCCAAAACAAATAAAATGTTGCTATAAAATGAAACACATCAAAAGTACCATATCTATCAATGAGCACACAGGCTGTTAGCCACCATCACAGCTCAATACTGATCAGAGCTCTAGCACTAGATCACCTGGTTACAAAACCTAGCTTCAATCTCACTATGTACATAATAGAGTCAGCAAATCACTCCATGCCTCTGTGCCTTCGTTCCCTTATTTACAAAATGGAGGCAATGACAGATACTGTGAAAATGAATGAGTTATACCACGTATAGTGCTTAAGACATCATTTTTTTCTAAGGTATGGAAGGCAGCTCATAAAGGGATTGTAATTACCACTTGTAAACCAAAGCGATGTAAGTAGTAAAAAATGGGCAAATATCAAGAAGTCAAAAAGATCTAACATCCAGATTTTGATACAAACCATGAGACAGAACCAGAAAAAGCAGAAGGGAGACAGATTAGGCATCACCAGGCCATTGCTACAAGAGCAGCACCTGAGCTGCACCCAAATCTCTTAGACTGGGCTCCCGCCCCCAGTGGCCCTCTTCATTGCACCTTCCAGGCTGGCATCCCGTGGTACTGGAGTTCTCCATCCCTGATGAAATTGTAGAGTGGTGAATCAGGAACAGAGTTCAGATCCCCACACAATATGATGGGGCAGTGGCTGCCATCTGATAATCTGGCCACCTTGTCAACTTCAGCCAGAAGAATGGCCATCTGGGCCAACTTGACATCACCCCGGCGAGGATTGTACAGGACGTGAGTATTTGCCACACAGAGCGGGGACACCGAGACTTGTCCCAGGACTTCTGGGACTAGTGGCTGCAGGAGCAACACTAAGCCCACATTGTCCCGATTGAGGAGCTCCAAGCCAGGCCGGAAGTACTCGACAGGACTGGCGCAGAGCAGGCGGAATCTTGTAGGCTTGTAGCAAACAGCACAGCCATCTGTTTTACACCCGGTCCTCCTCTTATAGAAACAGGTAAAGCCTGCAAGGAACACCCCAGCAAGGATAGGGGTCAGTGCTTGAAGCCTGAATCCCTCCAATCAGTACCAGTGGCCCAGAGTGAGGTCAACCTGGGGTATTATTCCTGCTGCTTATTAAGGGTAATTTTTACCCTGGCCAATTCCTTGCTCCTTTAGAGGCTCCCTTAGAGTTGTATCAGAAGGGGGAGGGAGCTCAGAGAAGAAGCATGGAATAAAAGGACAGAAGGTAGAGTCCTACCTCCACCACTCCTCTCTTTGGAGATTTGAGTCCATGAGCAAGTCACAACAATTTTCAAGACCTCAAGTTTCCTCGTGGTGAAATGGGATACCTCACACAGTATATATTTTTTCTCTTTCTTATTTATTTATTTTGGCTCTTGAGCCATACCCGGTGATGCTGAGGGGTTACTCCTGGCTATGCACTCAGAAATCGCTCCTGGGACCATATAGGACACCGGAGATAGAACCCAGGTCCGTCCTGGGTCAACTGCATGCAAGGCAAATGCCTTACTGCTGTGTTATTGCTCTGGCCCCTCACAGTTGGTTACTTTATTTTGTTTTGTTTTGTTTTTGGGCCACACCTGGCGGTGCTCAGGGGTTACTCCTGGCTGTCTGCTCAGAAATAGCTCCTGGCAGGCACGGGGGACCATATGGGACACCAGGATTCGAACCAACCACCTTAGGTCCTGGATCGGCTGCTTGCAAGGCAAACACCGCTGTGCTATCTCTCCGGGCCCCACAGTTGGTTACTTTAATGACTAGGTGGTCCTATGTTGAAATTGCATTCAAGGCTGCAGAATTCTAGTTCCTTTCCCGCCCACAGGAAAAAGACACTAGCTCACAAGTGAGATTGGAATTATTCTCAGATGCCCTCAGGAGTGCACACAGGGTTGTGGGAAGAAAAGTTGGTAGCAGCATGGAAAGAGCATTACCCATCATCCGCAGAGAGGGTTCCAGTTGTTCCCAGTAGTGATCTTCCTGGACTTCCTGGAGACACAGGATCTGGGAAACAGACAACAATTACTCCAAAGTACTAGAATGTGGAAGGCTACTTTCCCACACCTGGGCAGACACTGAGGCTGGTAGGAGCCACTGTGGGCTTCAGGAAGGGTCCCGTGGAAAAGATTCTGCCCAGTCAGTCACCACCAGTAACAAAAACCCAGCAATATGAGCTAGGCCTTCCTGTACCTTGGCTCTCCCTGGTCTCCCTCTTCACATAAAGTTCCTAGGAAGTGCGCACCTTGGGGTCTCTTTTAATTTCTGCCCCAAAACACATGTGCACTGGGCAGGCACACTGCAACCCTTGACACGACTCTAATCCTGGGGCAGCTCTGAGCTAAATCCTTGTCTAAGTGCAGTGAAACTTCTCATGGGCACAGAGCACATGCAAAGGGCAGGACCCTTCCATTCTCCACTCACATCAGGGTCCCAGTGCTGGAATTCTTGCATGAGGTTTGCAAAGCGATAGTTCCAATTGAGGATATCCGGGTGACAGTGCATATAGAGCTCTGAGCTCTGATGCATCAGGTCCTGAGCCAGGATGTTATAAGACATAAGTGTGAACTGGAACTGAGGGCCATCCCCTGACTCCAGGCCCTGGGCATCTGGCTGAGTGGAGAAATCCTCCCATTCTCGCCACAGGATTTCTGCAAGGGTAGTGGAAAGAAGAGTCAAACACTAATATTATCTAGAGACTGCCACCTCCATTTCTCAGTGTCTATGTCTGAGATTCCACTTTCTTTTTTTTTGTTTTTTGTTTTTTGTTGTTGTTTTTTGTTTTTGGGCCACACCCGGCGATGCTCAGGGGTTACTTCTGGCGGTCTGCTCAGAAATAGCTCCTGGCAGGCACGGGGGACCATATGGGACACCGGGATTCGAACCAACCACCTTTGGTCCTGGATCGGCTGCTTGCAAGGCAAATGCCGCTGTGCTATCTCTCCGGGCCCAGAGATTCCACTTTCTTATCTTTCCTGTCACCCCAGCCTCCTCCGTAGTGATGTTAGCAGTACTCTGGAGAATATCTCAACTAGTCAGTTCCAGGAGGTCAGGAACTTTTCCAACCAACAGTTCACCACTGCATTCCCAGTATGGTTCCTCATACCTCTTCCATATTCAACGAATATTTATAGCAGAACAAATTTTCACTTATAAAGAATCCTTGGTTCTCTGGAGAACCACTCAGTTAAATGTGCTAACAATCATCTGAGGTTAAAAAAATTTCTAAAGTAATTCCAATCATGGGTATTTTCTAATCTCTATGCTTGGAAAAGCTAGAAACCATGTCCCCATTGCCCCTAAAGATAGAAATGCAGTGTCTTTCAAACCTATTTGAGTCACAGAGCTCATTCCAAATAATGAAAGAAGGCAGGCAGAGTGATAGTATAGTACAGGGGTGGCGAACACATGGCTCTCGAGCCGCATGCGGCTCCCAGCCAAAATGAATGCGGCTCTTTGCCTCTTCTCATTCCTTTGTATACTGTGGCTCTTTGCCAAGTTTGGATTTTGTTCTGCTGCTTCTGAGGAGGGACCTCCGAAGAGAGATCTCCGAGCACGTAGTCCCACGCCCAGGCTGCATCATCCCATCTCCCATCCCTCGGAAACAATTGCATGGGCCAGGGAGCGTGGGGACCCGTGTGTCACATGTTGTGTCACATCTTGCATTAGTTCTTAGTGCGGAGGACGCAGCACACCCTCACCATCACTGCAGGATTTTTACCCTCACTCAAAATGACAAAATGCAATTGTGTTTAATATATTATTGCTAAAATTATATGCTTTTGTGTGTTTGTCTGTTTTGGCAAGTCACTGCATGGTGTGGCTAACTCTCACAGTTTAAAATTTTGGCTCTTTTGTGTCGAACTTGTTCACCATCCCTGGTATAGTAGGTAGGGTACTCACCTTGCATGCAGCTTACCTGGGTTCTATTCCCTGACATCTCATATGGCCCTCACCCCCGAATGATTCCTAAGCTTAGAATCAGAAGTAACTCCTAAGCTCAACAAATATTGTGGCCCAAAAGCAAAAGAAAGAAAGAGGGCCAGTACAGCAGGCAGGGCACTTGTCTTACATGTGTCCAACTCGAGTTTGACCCCTGGTCCCATGTGGTCCCCCAAACCTACCAGAAGTGATTCCTAAGTGTAGAGCCTAGAGTAAGCTCTGAGTACTGGGTGTGACCCAAAATCAAACCAAAAAAAGTTCAAAAATAGTTCATTAAGAAGTCCAGGGCCCGCACAGCGGCGTTTGCCTTGCAAGCAGCCGATCCAGGACCAAAGGTGGTTGGTTCGAATCCCGGTGTCCCATATGGTCCCCCGTGCCTGCCAGGAGCTATTTCTGAGCAGACAGCCAGGAGTAACCCCTGAGCACTGCTGGGTGTGGCCCAAAAACCAAAAAAAAAAAAAAAAGAAGTCCAGTAAGTTGCATAAAAATGGAAGCTGGAGCAATAACATAGTGGGTAGGACATTTGCCTTGCATGTAGTCAACCCAGGTTCAATCCCCAGCATTCCATATGGTCCTCCAAGCACTACAAGGAATGACCTCTGAATGCAGAGCCAGAGTAACCCCTGAGCATTGCTGGGAATACCCCCCACCAAAAAAAGACCGTAGAGATAGTACAATGGTAGTGTGTTTGCCTTGCATGCAGCCGATCCAGGACTGACAGTGGTTCGAATCCCAGCACCCCATATGGTCCCCCATGCCTGCCAGAAGCAATTTCTATAACTGCACTCACCACTT